>NW_009732309.1:21109-38144 GCF_000703405.1 Apaloderma vittatum | reverse complement strand
TCCAGTGGTTTGATATTTTTCATCCAAAGACCAATCCCCGCCCGGCCACAACCTCCTTTCAGGGAGTTGTGGAGAGCAATAAGGTCTCCCCTCAGTCTCCTCCAGGCTAAACAGCCCCAGATCCCTCAGCTGCTCCTCATACGACACATACTCTAAATCCTTTACTAGCTTGGTAGTCTGCCTCTGTATCCTCTCCACTTTCAGGATAAAAGAAAAATAAAGAATAGAAAATACCCAAACCATAATGACTGGACTTCTCCTTACACTTTCTAATTAAAATAAGTGTTGTAAAAAACTGATTAGGAAAATGGAAATCCAAGAGCTTACATTGCAGGACCTACCACTGTGCAAGGAGCATGCAAGGGGCTGAGCACTCCAAAATTCACCCAAAAAATACTTTCATCTCATTTGATTATTCATATGCTTACTTTCCTACTTACGTATTTGCCTCCTAAATGTAACCTTTGTTTTCACCTTTTTACTCTCTCTCTCTCCTTCCACTACTCCATCTCCCACCTAAATTTGCAATTACTGTAAATTAGGAGCTCTAGTCTGAGGTGTGAATCAATGTGTGCTCATCGAGTCATATGCTATAAAAAGCGTAACAGTTGATTCACTCTGGGATATTTTTCTCCCTGAAAAGGGAAGAGATGCCTCTCAAATCATCTAGTTGGAACAAGAATGTGCCTTAGTTTTAACCTTTTTCTCTCCTTAGCAGCAAAGACAGAGATGAGTGTCAGAGGAGATCCATCATGCATTATAAATTTACACAGGTTGCACAAACAGTATCTTTCTGATTTTTATGAGAGATACAGGAAACTGAAAATTACAGTAGATAGGAGCAAACTAGATTAAGCAATCTGAAACATTTACTAGATGGAATGATTTGGCTCTGAAAGACCTTTTTCTGCTCAGCAACTATTTGCACGGCAGGAAGGAGAACTACATAGGTGAATTCAGATTAAAAGTCCCAGTGGAATCCCTCCGAACCCAGGCGCTCAGCAGCATAATTCAAAACCCATGCCAAGGGAAACAGAGGGTTGTACCATCTTGGCACACGCTATGCCATGCCTGCACATTCAGAAAATGGAGGACACATTCAAAACAAACAAGAAAGCTCGTGCTGCCGCTTAGTCAGTCATCTGGCTTCCCCTCAATGAAATGTTAGAGTAATTAAAAGCATATTTTCTCCTGCACAGTTTGCTAAATGGAATGTTTATCACAAGTCTATGTTCCACAACTGCATCCTGGAGCTCTAGCTATGAAAGCTGCTGGCATAAAGCTGCAGAAATGTGAGATCAGAGAATCATCTCTCCCGTTCATCAGCCCCAGATGGGTACATCACAGGCAGCTCTCCATGCAAGAACATACCAAGGCAATACCAATCTTAAGTCACTGCTGGGAATGATTCTATAGGATATTTAAACATCCAGCTTGGCTATTTTCATTCTGGCTGAATACCATGTGCTGCAACAAGAGGGAATCAAAAAACAGAGAAAGGAAGTGGGAGCTCTGTTCATTTGGGCTGCCAGGACATGCTCTTCCTTCCACTTTGCCTGGTCTTCTTCAAGACAGCTGAGACCTGCAGGCACTGGATTATGGGATACCTAAGAGACACTACTGAGCCCTACGTTAATCAATGGCCCAAGCAGGCAACAATGATCTCCCCAACACCCTTTGAGGGTTCAGCTCCTCTTCTGCCACCAGTCCTCCTGCTTTACAGGGCAGCAACTTGGACATACACACACCTATTTCCTGGTCGTTTGAGTGTATTCCACCTTGACGCAAACGGTCAGGCACACCTTCCATCAGTCTGGCATGTACCCTGCCACCTCTTCTTCCTCTAAGCCTGTCAAAGCTTCAAGACCAGCCAGCATTTCAGAACTTTAATGTATTCCCCACCTCTCTAACTCTGTCATCAGGACAGCAGGGATCACCATTCAATCTTAACAATCTCCACTTTATTTCTAAATGAATGTTAGCAATATGCCATTTTTGTTTCTAAAACAGGAAGCATTAAAACTATCAGGAGGGTTTTCTATAACATTCTGTACCTACGATGGCCAAATAATGAGCAGGCATATCCTCAGGCAGATCTTGCTATACTTCAATTCTAAGACAAAAGTCGTTTACTGAGGTTTGGGGGTCAGAGGGTGTGTGGGGGAAGTTAACAGTTATCACAGTTTCTTCTTCTGTCCAGATTTTCTTTTTGCCTTTTGGATGAATGTGGGCAATAGGCTGTAGTCCACCATGGGCTTTGTTTTTTTTGCTTTTGGTGGGGTTTTTGTGTTTTGGTGGTGTTGCAGGAAGCAAAAAGTTAAGAAGGATTCACAACATTTCATTACTAAAAAGAGGGGACACAGAAAGCTATTCAAAACCACACTGCAAAGTCAAACACTAGAAAACGCAGATCAACTTACTTGGAAACAAGAGAGAAAGCTGCAGAACAGATTGCTGGGCAGGGAACAAGTCTGATTAAGATGTGGCCCAAAGCGGCAGGGAAATGGGCTCGAGTCACTTTCTCAAACACAGAACTGAAGGTGTTGATGTCTGCCACCTTGCTGCTGTGGTCCCCACCTCCAGTGTCTAAGATGTTCCCTCCATGTAGGATCAAAATTAGCACATGAGTTTTGCAGTTCTGGTGTTGAACTCCTTCCTGTGAGAAAAACAGGGAATAAGAAGGGAAGAAACATTTTTATGGAAAGTATTGTTAAACTTGGTATCACCGTTCACAAGTGGTTAGCAGTGATTTTTTCTCCCACTCCCACTGTGATCTTTTTGTGGTGTTTGCCTTTGCCTGGGCGAGTGGGGGTTGTGCATGTGTGTGCCCTGTGTTCCATTTAATCCAAGTATGTCTGAACCAGGCAGAGCACACTATGCAGTACCAGAAAACCCTTGCAGCACAGATGCAAGTTTTAGTTCAATAAAATTATAAACAGTTCTGTGTACAAAAGAAGCTATTTTAAATATATTGAGATTGGAGAAGAATTCCAACAATCACAGACAGCTGAAATGCAAAGGTCTGTCTACTTATCATGAACAAGGCTGCGGCATTTACTGCAAAGGTTCTAACTCACATCATCACAGGTTCTAAGATGACAAATGTCTCTGCCAATGAAATTATCCAGCAAAAGTCGATGATAAAGTTATCTCAGCCTTTTGTGATTGGCAATTTCTTATTAAAATGTAAAATAGGGTTCACTTACCCAGACATTTAAAGAAAAAGTAAAAAATGTATCACTGCTAATATTTATAAACCTCACAAATACATTTCTGAATATGTGAATACACACACACACAGACAATAATCAGTGTGCTTCATCGAATAAACAAGATATTATCTACTTAGGACATAAAATATGTGAATGTCTAACAACTCTGCTTTGTTTTTTTCATTGTGAAGGCACTTTGCTGACCTGCCTTCTATCTGCTTAAGTATTGGATCTTATGAGAATTTTTAAGGTTCTACTTTTCCTTGCTCTAATTTACAATTTCCCTCTCCATATGGTCCCATTCCAGTTATTCAGAAGAGAAATTTCATTCCCCTTAAAAGCTAAAAGTAGCTCCTTCCACAGCCAATGCCAGCTTGTAAATAAGTGGCACTACTGATGGGTTGGTAGAACTGAAAGCTTCAAAATTTTCAAAGTGCTGTAGAATTGGAATTCTTCAAAAATGGAAAAGCAGACATTTCTGTTGCCTGTCCTACAGGTGGAGAGAGGACTTCAGTCAGTTAACTGGAAGGAACACAACTTGTTTATATTCTGTGCTGCTTCTAAAAAAAACAATTCTGTGACTGTGAGTTTCATGACTACTGCTGAATAGGCTTCCCAAAACTGGCATCTCCAGCCAACTGGGTCATACTGCCTAAGTCAATCATGCAGTGCCTAAAAATCTCCCGAAGATTTACAGTGATTACACAGGCTCCTACTGAACAAGGGAAACACACACTAAGCCACCAAACACAATATGAGAGTATTTCTACATGTCTACTCCTTAGAAATCAGCACAGCTTGTTTTGGGAAAAAATCTCACCTCATTGTCCTCATGAATTTCAATACTGCCTTGTGCTGGGAGCCTTTGTTTTCTTAAAGAGGCTCTATATAATTCACCTGAAAGGAAAAGAGACATAACTGATCATAGAAATATTTGATGCCTCCTCTTTCACAGACATCTATGAAGGCAAGGCATGTTTCTAGCTTCAAGACAGAAATATCTGTTCTCAGGAAACCCTGTGGACAAAAAGAACACCAGATAAGGTTTCTTGCGACCCAGTGTTAGAGGCTCTTCTGTTCTTAACAGCAACAATAACAAAAAAGATCTGTAGGATGACATTTGATGAGCACTGTTGTGAGCTTCGTTGTCATGTTCATACATGGGGCTGAACTCTTGCTTACAAATTAAGGGAATATTCCATATTCCTGTCTTTCACAGAACTGACGACACACCTACATCAGAGATGAGCAAAGCTTTGCCAAAAAACACACTGAAGTCCACTTACACTGTAACTTACAGGGTTCTACAATCAGATCCCGGAGCATCCATTTCTCAGGTAAAAAAAGAGGCGGCAAGAAGAAAAACATCACACTTCTGACTTGCTGTTGTCTCTAAGAAGTATTCCACTGGCCCCTGTGCTTCATTTCCAAACACAAGAACAAGAAAGTTTCTGCCGGTAGTCAGCATGGATTTACAAAGGGAAAATCATGCATATCCAACCCAATGGCCTTCTATGATGAGATGACTGGCTTGATGGATGAAGGGAGAACACTGTATGTTGTTTCTCTCAACTTTAGTAAGGCTTTCAATACTGTCTCTCATAATGTACTCACAGAGAAGCTGAGAAAGTGTGGCCTACCTAAGTGGATAGTGAGATGGGACTGAAAACTGTCTGACCTGCCAGGTAAGGGCTGTGACAAGCAGCACAAAGTTCAGCTTGATGCCAGTGACTAGAGGTGCACCCTACGGAGTCTACAGGACTACTGAGTCCTGTTTAGCATTTTCATCAGTGGCACAATGATGGGACAGAGCACACTCTCAGCAAGTTTGTAGACAATAAAAAAACAAGGGGAGCAGATGAACCACAAGAAGGTTATGCTGCTATTCAGAAGGACCTCAACAGGCTGGAGAAATGGGTCAAAAAGAATCCCAGAAAGTTCAACCAACTGAAATCTGAAGTCCTGCATGTGAGGAGAATAACCTCACTTAACCATACAGGCTGGGGACCAACCATCTGGAATGCAGCTTTGCAGAAAAGGACCTGAGGATCCCAGTGGACAACAAGCTGGCCTGGACCCAGCAGTGTCTCCTTGCAGCAGAGTGCCAGCTGCATCCTGGGCTGCGTTAAGCAAGAGCATCTGCAGAGGAAGGGAGGGGATCATTCCCTTCTACTGAGCACTGGTGAGACATCTGCACTGCTGTGCCCAGTTCTGGGCCCCTTAGTATAAGAATTTAGATTAGACAGAAGGAATAAACTCTTTACTGTGAGGATGGTGAGACTCTGGAACAGGTTGTTCAGAGAAGCTGTGGCTGTCCCATCCCTGGAAGTGTGCAAGACCAGGCTGGATGAGGCTTCGAGCAACCTGACTTAATGGAAGGTATCCTCGCCCATGGCAGGGGGCAGTTGAACCAGATGATCTTTAAGGTGCCTTCCAACCCAAATCATGATTCTATTCCTCCCTCCATGACACATACCATTTAGAAGTCAATGAGAGAGGACTGTACTAAATAATAATACCAAAGCGGTTTGCTTACAGATTTCTGGATTTAAACGCATTCTCCTTTGCTTCTTCCAGCACGTCAGAAGAACATAAATGCATCACATAATGCTACAGATGACTCAGTTTCCTTTTCTTGTGGCATTCTGAGTTCACACACTGTTCGTGGTTCCACTCCATTTAATGTAAGTTTATAGGCAGTCTCCTAGACCCTAAAGAGAGTGGACTGTAATTTTCACCTCACTAAGAATATTGATCAAGCAGGGTCTGGCCACATTATTCTGAAAGCACTGAATTTAGTCCAGAACACATTTTGTACAATCTCTATTCTTCTGCATTAAGACTGAGGGCTAATTCGACAGCATATTCTACCACTACCACTCCTTGCAGCCACTAGAAATTTATTCAACCTCTGTGGCTATTTTTCTTCATATTTAAAAGCAAGGTAATTACTCTTGCCCTTCTGCTAGACAAGGATTTAAAGGGTTAGTCATTTAATACTTGCATAAAACAAAACAATGCAACAACAAAATACCAGAAAACAAATCCAGTAGCAACAACACACACCCATAAACTCTGAACTTCCACCAAACATAATTGTATTCTGGAAGCATCTGCAATTTAAAGCTGCTTCTAATTAAAATGTTTCCAAAAGCTCACTTTTTTCTGAAGGTCATCACATGAAAAAGTGTCATTTTTTTAACAAACTCACAACAGAATCAGTACCACAGAAACATTTAAGTTCTGTGTCACTACAAAAGGACCATCTCATAGTGAACCGTAAGATTTATCTTCAAGAGCCTACTGAAACAGGAAACCCAGGGCACCTCGTCACATCCTCACAAACCCCTTCAGATACCCATACAGTGCAATGCTCGAGACAAAGTACGTCCTTGGACTACCTGGGTGCTGTTCCTTTGAAAATCCTGTTCTAAAGATACGCTTTTAGAAAGCAGAGAGGGTGATTTGCTTTTTCCCTAATGGATCAAACGCCAAGTTGCCTGATAGCTCCTTGCTTCGCACACACACGAGTGTCACAGATAACTGGACACTAGGGTTCTAGGCATTGTTTTAATAACAATTTCTGTTCTATTGTTAAAGTAGCCCTCCATCATAAAATTGGACTTCTTTCAAAACTGCTTTTTCACTTCCACTGAGAAAAAGAAAGAAAAAAAGCATCAGATCAACTTGCAGTATTAGACATTATATTGAAACAATGATGAGGGAGGGGCAGAGGGCTGTGTGTCACATGTGTGGCATTTTGACAGATTTGCTCATTGTACACTTTGCAAGATAATCTGACTTTGGGTCTACATAAGTTTAGCTTTATTATTTTCATTCAATACCAATAAATAGGGGACTTTCTCTACCATTATGACAATATAAAGGGTAAGACTGTTCAGCAGCTGAAGCTCTGCAGGAGGCAGAAATGGACAGCATGACCTACTATAAGGAAAATAACAGAAATTTAATTAGGCACTGAAATGAAACTGATTACGGAGAAATTACCTGGCTTACTATTTACTGGAAGGGCTTTAATGAAGTAAAATAATAACATGGACTGAACCTCGCTGATGACATTATCAACATTTTACAGATTTTTCCAGCTGTCTTGATTCATACCATTCTTATACCAATTTATGTTAATTGTATCATTATGTAAATTACAGTAACAAAAAAGGTACTCAAATCCCATACAGAGTCAGAAACCAGCGGGTCGTAATAGCTTACAGCTAGTGATGCAGTCACTAAAGGTCACGGTGAGATAAGATTAAAAACTTTCTGCTCACCTGTTTTGTCTTGTTTTTTAATTAACCTGCAAATGCACCAGCTATAGAGTCTGCTAGGTTTCTCAAATCTGGCACAAAGAGAGGAGACGTAGGAATAGAAGAACATGCTGAAATCTCATTTCTCAAGAAGGTCAGCTCCTCTGCAGGCACCCAAACCACGGGATCAGCAGCGGGCAGGTGGCAGCGATACCTACTTCCAACCGCTGTCCTAGTATCCAAGTTTACAACAGCAGCCACATCTCCAAACACACTGAGAGCTCTCAAAGCCTGCCTTTGTTACAATGTTTTCCCGGGAGCAGAACAGCTGAAAACCTCAATCTAGGCGCAGCTACTGAGCCACCCTACCCAGCTCTGGCTCTTATTCCTGAGCAGCGTGAATTCTTCATGCTTTTGCGTGAACTTGGCCCAGTATCACTGCATTCATTTCCTGCAGGCTACAAGCCAGAATGCAAACTCCTGCTACCTTTCTCCGAGATGCTTCTTCATCCCAAGCAGCACGGCAGGATATAAAAGTCACAATCAGTTGCTCTGCTTCTGAGGTGCGACAATCTCCTTCTCTTAGAAGGGTAAATAATCTTTGCCTCCAGAGACAAGACTGTCTTTTAGGGAGCTAGTCTGAGACTGAATTAACTCACCTCTCACAAAACTTTACACCTCCCACTTCCCCTGCGAGATGTCAGGGAACAGAGTTGAATGTACAGTAGCATGGCAATAAAAAAAGCAAAAAAAACCTCAAGAGAACAAGAAAGAGAATTCTGCTAAATCACAGGAGTATCTTCTTGCATAGAAAACCCCACTGAGGACAGAAAGAAAAAAATGCATGTCATATGATGGCTTTAATTTTTTACCAGTCATTATCCTACCTATCTGAGTAGGATAATGAGAAATAAAAACAGATCTTAAAACACCTTCCCCCTACTCCTCTCTCCTTCCTGGCCTCAACTTCCCTCCCAATTTCTCTACATCTTCCCACTGCAGCAGCGCAGGGAGATGAGGAACGGGGTTTGGGGTCAGTCCACTACACGCTGTCTCTGTTCCTCCTTCCTCCTCACACTCCGAGCTCTCAAACCTGTACTGCTTCTTCAACAGCAAAGTTTCAAAATCCACGCTGAATACAAGTGGTAGCAATTCTGCTATCGCTTCTTCAGGCGCAGTTTCTTCCCAAACTTGGGCTTATGCATTCATGTAATTGCATCAACTGCAGTGATCACAGGGAAGCAGCACTGACACTCTGCACTAAGCAATAGCCTCCCAGACAGCTCTGGGCAGCTGGCTGAGTAGTATAAGCACAGGGCTTATTAATTCAGTATTCTGGAACAGCCACAGCTGAAATACGGAATGAGGAAGGAGTACTTTCATTAAAGTAACACCACTAATTTTTAAAATGTTCCATTTCCCATTTCCTCCCCATGGAAATTCCTTGACATTTTAATATAAACTGTGCTCAGTGTTAATCCAGGCTCTGACAAACACCTTTCATATCTTTCTGCAAGCTTGTAGTCTGACACCAGCAACAGAAGTATCAGGGATGGAAAGAACAAAATTAATGCTATTATAGTCCAACTGCAACAAGTCAAATGAAAAGAATACACGTTTTCTGTTCTCTTTCAGAGGAGAGAAATCAAGAGAGAGAGGCTGAAGCCCTGGAGAAAGAATAAACCCTCTAAACTCAATCTGAAAACTGAAAATAGAAAATCCCATGTCTGGATGAAAATTTGTGACAAAATAGCATCCTGGAGACACATCTTGTAATCTGGGGCTAACCAAGCAAACCTGGAATACCTTGTAATCTTAATTAAAACAAGTGCTGAAATGTAAGTATTGTGAACAATTTGGTTTAGCTGAGGTCACAGTAGGTGCTCAACTATCACATAGAAATGGTGACCTCATTATTAAACACCTATGTCAACAGCATGAAATTTAGAAGTTCACCTTTTTGGGAGATCATCAATTGATACCATTTAAATCATAAGTTTGCATTATAACACTGGAGAGTTGGGCAGGGAATAACGTAATGAAATACAACAAGGGAAAGTGTAGAGTCCTACACCTGGGCAGGAACAACCCCAGGTTCCAGTGCAGGCTGCGGAACGACCTGTTAGAGAGCAGTGTAGGGGAAAGGGCCCTGGGGGTGCTGGTGGGCAGCAGGATGGCCATGAGCCAGCAGTGTGCCCTCGTGGCCAGGAAGGCCAATGGCTTCCTGGGGTGTGCTAGAAGAGGGGTGGTTAGTAGATCAGGAGAGGTCCTCCTGCCCCTCTCCTCTGCCCTGGTGAGACTGCATCTGGAATGTCGTGTCCAGTTCTGGGCCCCTCAGCTCAAGAAGGACAGGGAACTGCTGGAGAGAGTCCAGCGCAGAGCTGATGATGGAGGGAGTGGAGCATCTCTCTTATGAGAAAAGACTGAGGGAGCTGGGTCTCTTTAGTTTGGAGAAGAGGAGACTAAGGGGTGACCTTATTAATGTTTATAAATATGTAAAGGGGGAGTGTCATGAGGATGGAGCCAGGCTCTTCTCGGTGGCAAACAATGATAGGACAAGGGGTAAAGGAATCAAGCGGGAACACAAAAGGTTCCACTTAAATTTGAGAAGAAACTTCTTCTCAGTGAGGGTGACAGAGCCCTGGCCCAGGCTGCCCAGGGGGGTTGTGGAGTCTCCTTCTCTGGAGACATTTAAAACCCGCCTGGATGCCTTCCTGTGTAACATCATCTAGGTGCTCCTGCTCTGGCAGGGGGATTGGACTAGATGAGCTTTTGAGGTCCCTTCCAATCCCCAGCATACTCTGATACTGTGATAAAAACCAGCAGGAACTATTAAGCATTTTTTGCCAGGACAGTCACTCCACTATGTATCAGCTCACTGAGAAACACCCTAAATAGTTAAATGGCTCTTAACAATGTGCAGGTACCAAACCAAAGTGGAGGAGGTGCATAAAAACAGGAACTGACACTTATCCATACTGAACTATAAGGAGGACAGCTCACAGTCCTAAATTAAATGCAACCACATTACAGAAATTATACTGCTTTTCAATCTACCTGTCAATATGCAGGAACGGTAGCAACCATCTGAGCCAACTGATTCAACGACCAGGGAAGAGATTTACCGAGTATTTCTGGAGACAGAAACATACATTGCCACTGCAGGTACCAGTGACCCAGTACCTCTGGCAGGGATTGTTCAGGACTTGAATTTCCACTGGAATCTGCATATATAATTTATGTTGTATACGTTTGTCAGTGATTTACAGACACATGAATCAAGCTGTCAGTTTATAGCCTTTCCTGAAATAACTCATTGTCCAAGCAGTCTCTTCACATGGCGTACATCAGATCTCAAGATCAGCTGTAAGTATGAGAGGAGAGCCAGGTGAAAGGAAAAGCTCAGAGAGTGATTCAACACTCCAAATCAGCCATGAAAAGCATAAATTCAATCCACGATAAAAAAGAAGTAAATAAGTAGCCTGAATCTAGGAGGAAAGAATTCACATAATCATTCCCAAGCTTATGAGAACATTAAGTACAGTTCCAACCTGTAGTAAGAATCAAGGCAGGTCTTTATTTTTTTATTTTTTTTTTACCCCAGACCATTTCAAATATCCCTACTATTTTGCCGTGCTAACTACAGAGGAATCTGGAGTAAAAACCAAGAGAACTCACTTTAGGTACAACGCATAAGGAGGCGACAGCACTCAAAAAAAATTGTTATTTCCATTATTGCCCTCCCATGAGAAATTACGCTGTTTCTTGCCATCTGTTGTGCTATTACTAGCCATTTATAATGACAAATCCATCATAAGAAATATGTTCACATGAAGGCTGTAACATATGCTTTCATTTAACAAATGATAAAGAATATTGCAATACACTGCAGATGCAGTTTCGCAAACTGCACTCTTCAGAGGAAAATAATGAGCGTGACTGAGCCCAGTTCTGTTTTGGAAGCCACAACATGAAATAACGCCCGTATTAACTTCCACACTATGTCTTCATCAAATGAATCTTACACACACATGCTGCCAGATCTCACACACGACTACTGTGGAGCACTGGATGAACAGCAACACACAGGGCTTAGCCAAGGATCTAGACTCCCAAGCGCTCCTGAGCGCCAGTTCTCACACCAGGCAGATGAGCTCGGCAAAGCATGACTTCCAGAGTGGAAGGGGCGGGCACAGAGTGAAGGCATGTGCTTATAAACACAGCTGCAGAAATAGCAGACACTTCACTGGCAAGTCAGTGAGGGCAACCGACAATTGTTTCCAGAGAGAACTGTGACAGAACATCCTCATTAACATCACTTGTTTCTATAAGCCAATTTGCTCTCTTTAGCAAGCAAGGCAAAAGCACAGAAAGATCAGCAGCACAGTGACACGTGAACACACTCCTCAGAGTGGGGTACCAGCAGCAAAGGAACCTTAGCAATGCCAGGCATGGCACTACTTTTCATTCCTACAGCACTAGGAAACTTTAACAGCTACACCTCTTGCACCTCTTTAAGCAGGGATGGGAGAACAAAGTTCAGAGCACAGAGCACTGAAGGCTTCTACATTGCAAACTGAGCCGCTTTGTACCACCTATCATGTACACCAGCAGTTTTGCCCTCCAATGCTTCACCTTTGCCATTCTAGCCAATGCCATAAGGCGCTATCCAATGCATTAAATAATGTTACAGACATTTTCTTGGTACATTTTCATAATCTGCATTAAAAATAAATACATTTAAAACAAAACTCAAAAGAATCCTGGTCCCTCCAGATCCATCTCCTTCTGAACATATCACAAGACCTGCTGGTTAATATCTCTGTTCTGTTATTATCTCTAGTTGTTGAACAGCCTCAGCACAAAGGAAAACGCAAACTTCAACTCACGTTGCTTTTCCTGTAGAAAGCCAGATGAGCAAAATGCAGACTCTTCACCTGCAAAACAAAAAATCACAATGTGAAACAGGATTCTTTACATGAACATTAAGCTCTTTACTCTTTCTAGCATATTTCAATAAGTATTTTGCAATTGACCACTACGCTAATTTCTAAAAATCTCATTGGCTTCAGTGGGAATAGCTCAGCATATGACACGCTTGAAAATTGCTCTAATCTATTGATCAAAATGGTTAGTCTAGAAGACACATGTTACTCTTCATTTCAAGAAAGGCATCATAAGCAATGAATGAAATGTAGCTAGGAATCTATTACCTGTAGCATGAGCCACTGAATCCCTAACAGCTAAAAATTAGCATGATTTATCTAACAACACAGAACAGATTCTTATTCAAAATATTTAATTAGCAGTGTTTTGAAGAATGTCTCTGTCCTTCCATTCCCTCCCACAGCCCATCTGTCCAAGGCAAATTACAAGTGCAAGGGATTTTCTCAGATCTAAACACAAAGACCTGAAATGCAGAGACACAAGGATACTGAAATAGAAGGGTCTTTATCAGTTTGTGCATATAGATAAAGGCCTCCTACAGCACTCAGGCTATTTCTACCATGGAGGGTAAATATCTTTGCCATCACTCCACCACGACAGAAATGAAAGCTCAGTGGTACCAGCCCAGAGCTACCATCAGAGCTGAGATGGGAACAGAGGTCTCTCGGTACCTTCTCTAGATTCCTTTTTCAGAGGCCCAGGCAGTATTTACTCTTTTCCCACTCATGACTGTCATCTGCATGCAAGTTACTAGGGGAAAAGTACTATCTGCAATGGTTCTCAGGGAGACTGACTGTTGAGTCAAAGCAGCCATCAGACATTACCTTGGGAAGAACCTGTGAAGCTCTCAGTGCTTTGAGCTCACCCAGACTGCAACAAAGAACCATGGGCCATTCGCTCACTCCTTAACCAGTACTTTTCGGGATGGGGAAGCAAAAATTCAGCAGAAGGCTTGAGGATCAAGAATAAGGTCAGGTGCACTCACCCCCATCCCTCACCGACCTTAGAGACCGCATGGTTGCTCTCCTCACCCTCACCTCTCTTGCCTCCACAAAACAAACAACTCCCCAGTACAAAAGACAGGACAAAGAGTCCAGCCCAACAGGTTTCCCCTCTGAAAATACACTGATTGCAGAGGTGCTGCTTGGCCTGGCCTGGCCTGACCTTATGTGCCTCTGCACCAGTGAGATATTCGGGGCATCCTACTTTGCCTTCTTCCCCACACACCTGGTCTTGCAGCGTTAGCTACTGGACTGCCGGTAGGTTTTATGGCACATGTGACCTTCTGCAGCTTAATCACCTGAATTAATTTTACAAAACACACCACGGAACAAACAATGCCCATGCTCCACTTTAGAACCTGGCTTTCGCCTCAGCAAGAATACTGTGAAATAACTTCTGAATAGTCTGTTTTGTTAGTATTTTTTAATGCCACAGCAAATGTAACATTGTGACAGGCAACCGTGAGCATAATTACGTCAAACTTGGGAAAGTAACACGAGAGGAAAGGAGATAATTTACCTACAGATAGTATGACCATCTGCATGGGAATGGCAGCCAGGAAAATTCTAGGCCCAGTGAAACATTCAAGAAGACATGCTGATTTCAGCATGTGGACCAGAAAAGGAGTCTGTGGAGGGGCTGCAAGGAAAGCAACACTCTCTGCAGCAGGACTCGGCTCTCACTTAAAAAATATCTTAGTAGCTAGTTTAAGCTTCATCCATTTTACATGTATTTGCTGAGCAGTATTCTAGAACTTACAACAGCATGAAATTAAATGAAATTAAATGTTGCAAAACACTGGTAACCTGCCCTAGTGTAAATGGCTACCATGGTTGATTTGCAGAAATCCAGTTCGCTGTTTCTCTCTAAAACCTGCTGCTAGAAGTAAATCTATACAAGCCATCTGATGTGTTTTGGAACGCTGTTGACTCCTCTAGCTTCCATCCTTCCCTTTCACTGTTCACTCCACTAAGCCAAATTTTCTGTTTGCCATACTTCGCATTATTAAGCAGTGGCAGATGCTCTTGCAATATATTTAACAGCAGCATAAACATTACAATCAGCTATGTGTAAACAGCCTTTAATTAATCATATGACTCTACAAGGACAAGGAGGGGGAGAATTCTCTTGGAAAAACTACCTGCTCATGGCTTAGATGAGCATACGATCTGCTGGATAAAGCACAGGCTGGATGGACAGGCCCGAAGAGTGGTGGTAAATGAATTTAAACCCAACTGGCAGCCGGTCACAAGTGATGTTCCCCAGGGCTCAGTACCGGGACCATTTCTGTTTAGCATCTTTATTGATGATCTTGGTAAGAACATAGAGCGTATCATCAGTAAGTTTGCAGATGACACCAACTTAGGTGGGAGTGTTGATCTGCACAAGGGTAGGGAGGCCCTACACAGAGACTTGGACAGATCAGATCGATGGGCCGATGTTAACGGCGTGAGCTTCAACAAGGCCAAGCGCCAGGTCCTGCACTTGGGCCACAGCAACCCCTGCAATGCTACAGGCTCGGGGCAGCGCGGCTGGCAGCTGTCTGGCAGGACAGACCTGGGAGTTCTCATGGACAAGCAACTGAAGAGGAGCCAGCAGTGTGCCCAGGTGGCCAAGAAGGCCAACGGCATCCTGGCCTGTGTTAGAACTACCGTGACCTGCAGCAGTAGGGAGGGGCCTGGCCCCCTGTACTCAGCACTGGTCCTTCCCATGGGGTGCAGTCCTTCAGGAGCAGACTGCACATTCACAACAGATCCGAGTAACCTGGTCTTGTGCAAAGTGACCAGGAAAAGCCTTTCACTCACCTGATAGGAAAATTTCCAGTTGTGAAAGTTGATCATGTCCATCTATTTTGCTGGTTACCAGTAAAGTAATCCATCAGTCTGTATGTGTGGCATACGAAGCACAGGGAAAGTGAATTTCAGAAGCATTTTACAATTAGTTTTAAACAACTAAAAATTAAATTGCATTTTGTCAATTGCCTACCTGAGAATTTATCCCCATTAAGCATTTTAACTAATTTAGTTTGTGTTGGAGAGTAGAGCAGTAGCATATTGCTGATGAAATTAACTAAGGGCTGTTAAAATTTAATTAGGGAATATTAAATCAACAGTCACACTTTGTGGGAAGCTGTATTACAGAAAACTACCTTTTTATTTGTTTGCTTGCTTGCCTTTTTTTTGGATGGATCGCTGGTTGGTTTTGGCTTTGGTGGTTTTTATTAAGACCTTCATATTGGGGAAGAAAAAAAGAAAAAAAAAAGGTTGCAAGCCCAGGGTATGCACCAGATTTTAGAATGTCTTTCTGGCTTCAGGCATGAGAAGCATATTGACAATTACAATCCTATCAATTTAAGGATGCTGTGATTGGGAAACTAAAGATGACCGCCTTAAGTCTGTTGTACAAATTGAGTTTCAAAACAAAGAAACAGTCAAGGTTCACTGCGGTTTTGCCTGTTTCACATTTTTAATGTATTTGTGGAGTTTTTTAATGTTTAGACTTTGGAAAATGCAAATGTATTAAAACCAAACTATCCATAGAAATATTACCATTTTTTCCCCCCCGAGAGGACTTCAAAAGAGACAAACTCACTGCAAAACAGCAAGTAGACAAATGTTTACAGAACCCCTCTTAAAGAAGCCCAAGTTCAAGCCCCTTCTACAAATCTGGTAGAACACAAATCTAACCCATTTTACACAAAAGTTAAGTAATTGTATTAGGTTTGCGTAGCAAGGTCTTGGCAGCATGGGGCTACAGGAGTGGTTTGTGTAAGAAGGCAAAAGGAGCTGTCCCCATGACCAGATGGAAGAAGTAACAGAGAGGAATGGAGAAGAGCAGCACTAGTAACAAGACAATGCAGTCCTTAACGAACTGAGAGCTTGAGTAACTTCAGAACAGTCTACACACAATTTTTATTCCGCAAGGCAATTTTTTGATTGTGTATGTTCACACTGTTCTTCCTTGTTTTTCTTGGGGAAGAGACACAATCAGCAGTTAGAGTCTAGCAAAGAGCTCAGCAAATCAAAAATCCCTACCAATTACCTGCAATATGTAGCGAGAATGACTGCACTGCGAGACACCACCACCTCCATGTTAAAGCCATTCACAGGCTTGAACAAAACACCTTTTTGTTTCTCCACACCAAATTTGGAGGAAAACAAACAGTAAATAGGAAATGGTAAAAAGACCTCTCCATTTCAATACAGCAGTCTTTCCCATTCTGCCATGATCAGTCAGTCCTGGGCGGAGGATCTCACTATACCAAAAAACAGCAGCAGGAGTGCAGCCTGCAGCAAAAGGAGCATTACTGTGGTGACAAAAGGGACGTGTACCTTTGCTGATCAGCTTGACTGTTTGCATTGTCATTCTGCAAGCACCTTAGCCATTGTGAAATTTCTCCACATTTGTACTGAGGTCAGCTATAAGGGGAATTCTGTTTTTAACTTGCTGCAGATCACAGAATCACAGAATCATTATGGTTGGAAAGGACCTCCAGGGTCATCAAGTCCAACCTTTTTCCCAGCATTTCTCTACACCATATCCTCAAGCGCAACATCTATTTGTTCTTTAAACACCTCCAGGGATGGCGACTCCACCACGTCCCTGGGC
>NW_009732309.1:0-20692 GCF_000703405.1 Apaloderma vittatum | reverse complement strand
AGGCCAGGATGCCGTTGGCCTTCTTGGCCACCTGGGCACACTGCTGGCTCATGTTCAGCCGGCTATCGACCAACACCCCCAGGTCCTTTTCCGCCAGGCAAAGGTAGGCACAGTGGTGTGTGGTAGGCACAGCTGGTGTACAGAAAAGCTTTCTCCTTTGCAGACACCTTCTGCATCACCTCTCAGTGAAAGAAGGCAGCACAAGAAAAGTAATGCCTAGTAACCATTGCTTAGAAGAAACCACCCTGGCATTTCTGGTAAGATGGCCAGGAATCAGTTGTCCAGCAATGGTTGTTGGCTCACTGAGGACAGGCAGAAATCCAGAGAGCCACATATAAAAGCAGAAACAAGACAAAAAAACCCCATAAAGCGTGCATGTTTTATTAGATCCGATGCAAAAACAAGAGGCCTGAAGCTGCAATGTAGCTTGCACTAATTTCTGCACTGCAGCTCTGTCTGCAGCAATGGTCCAGAAAATGTCAGCTGCTTCTGCTCACCAGTTCGCAAGGTAGAGATGAAAAAAATTCCCCAACGCAGAAGTTACCAGCTCAGGAAGGGCAAATCTGATCTACTAACTTTCTTTTTTACTGCAGTTCATTACAATTAAAGGTTCAGGGATGTGTGGTGGTGGCCAGCTGACAAAGCCCAGATACATTGGCACTGTCCATGCCTTGAAAGCTGTACGTTTCTTCTACTCTTTAGAAAAATAAGATGGATTGAGAGTGGAGAGAGGAAGGAAGTGACAAAAAGAAGGGCGAAGAGCAGTAAAGCCTGCTCTCTGAATTGTAGCAGGACTACTAACATCCGGCAACAGCAGGCACACTTCTTATATCCCTGTGGAGATCTATGGTTCTTCATCCATCTCAGATGTTTCTGGATTCCCTCATTCTTAAATTTGTGTGTGTGAGGCAAAAGAAAAAGGAAATGGTAAGTTAAACTCTTGTATTGCTTTCCAGCTCTTGAGTCTACATTTTATAGAGGCCAAACACAACAAGAGACGGGCAACTGAGGGAGAGAAGACAACCCTACTATTCACGTGACCTTTAGTCTTACGCAGTTGACCTCACAGGTATATATGTACTCGAGCCACTTTTTCCCCCCAGGATTTCACCCTCTGAAATGTTGACACAAGTTTAAATGTGTATGTCGGTTACTAGCTTGGATTGAATTACACACTTCTTCTGCAACATGTATTTGCCTGGCTTGCCAGTTCAAATGTATAGTATCCTAATTTTCCACTAAAAAGAAACTCAAGTTATGAAATATAAAGCATATGTTGAATTCAAAGTATTCCAATAGTCTGCCAGGTTTGCAAAGACTTCTTCACCTCAACCTCACTGCACTGTCATGAGTACAAACACAAATCAACAACTTCAACCTTACAAACATTAACGATATATACTTGAAGTATGAACTCAAGATGGCTAGAGGAAACGCAACACACTGAAATCCAACAGGCTGAATTTGCTCCTAGTGCTCAGTACCAGCAATTTTCCTTAGCCTAACAGACAGATACTTTCCACCAGGAATGAATTTAAATGCATGACTATGATGTGTGAAAATGCTTTTGTTCCACAACAGGGAAGGCATCTGCATCAACATAATTTATGCAGCTGTATGAGTTTTTAATTCAGCTTGATTGCTGTTTGTGTTATTTCCTATAATGAAAACTTAATAAATTTAAAGGCTGCTGGCAGTTTTCCCGCAAAGACTTATTACTACCTCTGATGAGAAAGGCTGTGCTGGTCAAGTGCTCTCAGCTGTACTCACTGAGGATCAATGACTGAATTAAATTATATGCTTGCCATTTATAAAGTTCCTGAGGACCTTGTCTGTCTCACATTTGAACTACAGCACTACTCTAACAGTGTCCAGGGGGTCTTCATGCCCAGAGTACACTGCATCTTCTCATACATCTTCAATTGTTCAAAAAGCCCAAAATTATGTGCTTTATTAATCAATTTATTAAACCACGAAAAAAACCAGTGATCTGCTATCCACATATGCACTAGCATATATGCACATTTGCAAAACCTCTGACCCTAGAGACCAACGGAATTGTAACAAATCCCTCTGAAACCAAAGCCAAAGAATTCATCATTCTCTGAGAGCCATAAGCAAATCCAGCTGGGAGAGGTGTGGGGGGTGGGTAGGGCAAGGAGGTTTGCCTAAATCGGCAGATCGCATTCCTCACCTCTCTCCACTGAACGTCAAGTACCCTGGGAAATAAGCCATACAGGACATCTTTCTCTTTCCTACATTTTTAAAGAGAGAACCCAGCTTTACTTGAACTTTTAAATTTTTACTATAAACAATCAGGCCAAGGCTAAACTATCTTCATGCTGTGGCACAGAAGGCAATCTAGTCTTCCTTCAAACACACTACTCCTCCCTTCTTTGTCTTTAGCATTTGTATTTGACAGTTGCTAACCAGACTCCTCTACAACTGTTGAATCAGTAACACTGATTCAGTGTCACTGAGCTGCAACAAAAGCACGGTACAATTATCTGTACTAGCAACACTGTAATATAACCTGACAGCATTTAGCAGATAATTCCATAATGGTAAGACACAGATGAACATGTGAAGGAAAAAAAGAAAAAGTAATAATTTAAAAATAGAATGATCAAGAAGTAGCTAATCAATAGGACTACATTTGAGAGTACAAGGTGTCAGAGGAAAGAAGGAAATGTACTTAATTGTCTTGCCTATTTATAAATCTGCTGTATTTAGCAGGGGTGCATCAGGGAAAATTTTTAACTGGCAGTCAGTGTTACAGCTAAAACTCTCCTTTCTTTTGCATTACTGAAGCAGTGAGATCACACTCTGGTGTAATGAAATATGGTACGTGTAATGTTGGCTCAGACTTGAGCTAGCTCAGTTCTTAACAACTTCCGTCCTTGCCTGACATTTGTGTTCCAGAATAGTCAAAGTCATCACAATGAACTATGACCTAAAAGTCATAGTAAGCTCCAAGGAGCTAACGTGAAGCACTATCAGAATGTAGACACATACTACACATCCAATGCTTTGAGTTAGGCACAATGGCTCCAGAGCCTCTTCTAACAGCTGTGTGTGAACAGAAATTAAGTAAGAGACGAGAAAGGATGACAATTTCTTTTACAAAACATCACTGAAAATGGGATTAAATGAAAATAGAAACCTTTTATGTAAAGGATGGACCATAACTCAGGGGACTGCTTCATTTTATTTCTGCACAGATCTTCCACACAACCCTGGGTCTCACATTCTCTTTGCTGCAGTTATTCCACCGCATAATGCAAACAACAATCCTTTTACCAGCCTTGTTTCTTAACAGCAGAAACCCTTAAAAACAGGCTCTTATAACACTTTTCTTAGAGCCCAACACAAAGGGCACTACGAAAAGCACAAAGTGATCTTCATATAACGGATACTAAAATGAAAATAACTATTCTAAATCTTTGCCAGCCCTAGAAGAAACATAAATATCTGCAAGAATGTAAGGATAGCCGGTTCTCAGCAAGTCACTTAGAAGACCAACTCATATTTGATGCAGTATTGTATTAATTTTTCTTGCTACTTTGTGGCAGAGAAAATGGCATATTTATAAAACACATAGCATCTCTTACAAATTGTCACTGAACCTATGACTGCAAATGAAGTTACCAAGCAACATATGTGAGGTCTTGATATCATTAATAGCAAATGCAGAACAGGGAAGCCTTCTCTAATTACCTATTTAACAACTGTAAATACATCGGGTGTATTGTGTCTACAATCAAGAAGTTTGCGACTCATAAATATAACTTTTATATATCTGTATACTAAAATAGACCTGTTCACTGCTGTCTTCAGGACTGTAGCAAACCTGTAAAGAAAATCCTCCTGAGAAGGCTCTTAAAAAGGACTAATTCATCAAATTTTTTAAAAGGCTAGAGAGAAGCACCATGACACCAGCCCCATATCACCAATAGATAAGGAAGTTGGGTCCTTCTCCCTCCTAAAGCCAATGAGGTAATCTTAATTTTCAAATGACTAGGCAATGTAAGAGACAAAGTAACAACTAAGGAAGACTGCTTACGCTTTTGCCTGAGGTCCTAGACTCTTACTGGTGTATCAGCACCCATTACCCACTCAGTGGGACACAGTTACCTAAATCTGCCCCCAAATCCTCCTGCAAGCACACGTCCCCTCAAAAATTCCAGACAACGATTTGCTGACTTCAAAGAGCAAAATAACCCCGTGGCAACGACTAACAGATTTCTTATATATGTTGATTAGAGGAAACATGCAAAGCAGAGGTTGTGGTCTTGTGGCTGAGTCCAACACTGACTTCCCACTGAAGTCAACTGTCAAAGTTCAAGGGTGGGCCAGCCACTGAACTTTGACAGACGCTCTCTGTAATCATCCCATCACCTTCCCAGGGGAGGATAACAGAAGAACCCAGGAGAGAGACTTTAAGGTTGAAAAAAATCTTGAAGCAGTTTAATGAATAAAAACCAACTACTACTAACAGTAACAATGAAGACATCCAGCTACAGGCATAGACATACAAGTATGCAAATATGCTCAAAGATAAAAGAAAATGCACTAATACTGGAACCACATCTGGATGACAAGTAGGTCCTGAGAGAAAGATAAAGTCCCAAACTAGACTTGGCAGCAGACAGGAGTGTTGAAGCCCAGAGTCCTGATGATAGTCCAAAACAGAGAAAAGGAGCTCTACTGCTCCCACCCAGGGAGGCAGGGGAAGACAACCTGTCCCATCGAACGGTGCTCCTCTGCAGTATGAAAACAGGAGCCGGGAACACTGGCAACGCAGGGAGAGTGAGAAACAGCCCATGGCAACCCTCCCTGCCCAGCAGGTACAAGAAGCCCCAGGGCTTTTCTTAGGAGCCCTTTTATACTGGCCACCATGGGATAGAATGCTGTGATTGGTCCATTTGTGTCACCTGACCCATCCTCTCCTCCCCATAGGCACAGCTGCCCCTCTTCCCCATGGTCATTGCCACCAGTGTCAGGAGCCTTTGAGAATTTTTATCCTGGGGGTCTCAAACCAAGACATCAATAAATTTGTATCTCCTACCTGCCAGAGAAGAAGTTTCCTCCTGAAAGAGATTGCTGCAATTTACTTCCAGCACTAAAATGTCTATGTAAATCTGTTAACTATGGGATACCGTAAACAACATTTTTATTGACTATTTACATAATATCCGACAACTAATTGCTTCAGTAGTCAGATCTTCTTGTACATTTTAAATGAATATGTAAGGCAAGCTAAATATTACCTTGATTTTGTTCCAGTTTCCCTATTGTTTCTATCTGCTCAACAAGGTCATTTGAATTCCATTGGCTCATGCCTATGAGAATGGCACTTTTTCCTTCCACCATCTCTTCTGTAGGAGAAAAAATGAGAACAGAATAAATTACAGTTACAAACAAGAGAAAAAGGATAGGTACTAGTAACTGAGAGAGAAATAAACACTCATTATGGTCCCTAATGGGAATATGTAAGAGGTTAGCATATGCAGGAGTCTCCAAGGAAGCCTCTTGCTTATTTATATGCCCTACAGTATACTGACATGCTTCACATATTGTGTGAAGGAAAACCATGGAAAACAAAGGACTGTCTGAATTTTTCCCTTTATCTTGAGCAGTTACTTAAAAAAAAATTATAATAAATCACTTTGAGTGATTAATATCAAGTAACAGAAGTAGTCAGACTTCTTCCCTCCCTCCAGATCATTCAAAATGCAGAGAATGGACAGACAGACCAGTTTAAGGCTTTTCAAGCATGTTTTTTTCCCCTTTAAAAAAAAGCCACCTGTGCTACACAAAGCTTTAGGTTTTCAGCCAGAGACATAATAGAATGGCACCAAGCCCACAGCACAGAGAACTGCCTCTTTTATTGGGATCCCATCCAGTGAGGGGGTGGCAGGAAAAGCTGAAAGTACAAAACACAAACCACAGATATTCTCTCTTTCAAAACCAAAACCAAACAGGCCTGGACGCTGTAGGAAAACACTACCCTTCAATGTGACAGCTGTTTGGCAAGAAGGCTGCATTAATCCTTTCCAAACAAATTTACTTAAAGCATTTCAGCCTGGCTGTATACAGCCCAGAATGGTCTTTGTACCTAGGGAGAGTACACAGCGAAAAAAACCCAACACAACACTTACCCCATGCCACATGGAAAGCAAGGCACAAAGGAAAGTTGGGCAAAATGAACACAGCAAAATATTATCTCTTTCCTTCTCTACAGCTTTCACTAAATTAAGTAGCTAGCTAGGGCTGACGAATCAATAGCCAAAGCATGTACAGCTGCTCCATCTCAAACACAGGTGCTTGATGATCTGTTTACAAGGCTGTCAGCCAGAAATTTCTTTGAGGAACTGGGGCTTGACCCCAGCCGTTTTTCAGAAAGCAAAAGCAGCCACTAGTTTAACGTTTTAATAGTATCCATTGCTGTGCCCTCTGCCTCCTACTTCAGGCTGTTGCTGAAGCGCAAATTTCACAAGTAGGTGTGGAGGCTGGGATAGCTTCCAAATTCTCCCATAAAGAAACACAGTACTCAGCTCCAGCTGCAGAAAATCCTTTCGGCTGCAAGAACATCGAGCACTGATGAAGCACTCTGTATAAATAACAGAGAATGGGTGAGAAACACAGGTAAGAAATAGTGCAGAAAATGTAATACCAGAGACGGAGTAAGGGTATCAAGATACTTCATTTCCAGCTGAAAGCCATGGCCTTTCTCCTGGACAGGTTCCCCTCACTGCAGCACAAACTCCTGCAGCTTCTCTGGTGCTGTTCAATCCATCAACAGTGCTAACTGCTTTACTCCATACATACGCTTTCCTCTGCCTATGATACAAGCTCCCTTGTCACCCAGAACTGAAAGTCCACTTACAATATCTGGCTCTCAATGAACAGAAAAGCTCAAGTCTAAACCATCTCGCATAGGAATTTCCTACAAAATAATATCCTTCTCCATCCATTCTTCCAAAAATGCATGAACACCAGGAGTCCTGATTACCTCTGTAAGAGGTACAGGGAAATAGCAGCTACTAAACCAGTTTTAGGGGTGCGTAGAGAGCAAGAGCTTCACTATCACAAAGCTTGGGTAGTGGAAGAAGGGGATATACCATGCACTCTCCAGCACAAAGTCCATTTCCTCAGGGAACAATCAGCTTCACTCTTGTTGTGAGACACATTTTTCTTCTAGTTTAGCCACTGACGTAGTTTATGGCTCTGGGCAAGACAACTTTTTCAGCCTGTCTCCACCCATCTAGTCTGAATGAAAGGTGACAAGGACAATGCTGCAAAAGACATCCCTTTGCAAAGGGTTTAGTACAGTAGTGACAGGGGCAGGAAAAGATGGATACTTTGACACTGAGACATTCAAAAGCCATCTTTGCAACACAGCCTTTTCTTAAAACACACCTATTTTAGTGAATGGGGGATAGCATCCTCACACCTTAAGAGGGTTTTTGCTAAGCACAACAGAATTTTGCATCATCCTGTTGCCTTAAGAGCACAAACACACTCAGGGGTGTTTAGACCTCCCAAACTTCCACTTGAGCTCACTGGCAGCATTTCCAAATAACACTCAAGCTTCTCAGCAGAGTATTTTAATATTAAATGAATGAGACTAGTGGATCTATTTTCAGGAGAGGAAGGTGCAGCATATTAAGAGCAGCTCTTCATTAGCAGAGAGCTACCCCAGCCTCTTTCACAAGTAAGAATCTTAATAAAGCACACACAGAGACTGGCTTGAAATACATACCCCACATCAATTAGATTCAGCTTTCTATGAACATAGTAATATAGAAAACAGGGCCATAAGGTTTATTTTAAGGAGGCCAAACTAATGACAAAAGTTTTTATGCCTTTTTCAGCCTTCTTGCTGGCAGAAGCACGCAATTCTGCCATAGCTAAAAAGCCCCTTCTCAAAAGAGCAGATTTCCTCCCAACTGGCAAAGCCAAACCAAGCTTGGAGACCTGATAGACAAGAATGGAGAAAGCTTTTCTGTAACTATTAATTAATGTATTGTTTCCTAGCTCCCTCAGTACAAAGAGATTGAGATGTACTTCAAGGGCACAGTGTTTCATGAAACGTGACACAAATACCTTGAGATTTTGGTTTTGCCTCCAAAACACAAGACAACTAGCTGCCATTCTTATGATTAAAAAACCAAATAAACTACGCATCTACATACATATGCCACACACAGCCTCTTCCTCAAAATTTCAGTTACACATCCCCATCAGCTTTGTACTTATGACAATTTACAGCACTCCTAATCTGATGTTAAATTGCTATAATAATGAAGCATCAATCTGGGGAAAGAAAAAAACAAAACAAAACAAACAAACAAATAAATACCACCAAAAAAACCCCTAAGTGCAAGGATCATATGAGTACCAGCCGCAGTGTCTGTGTGCCTACCCACTGACAATAAAGATTATAAGGGACAAATCAGCTTACAACATCCATATTTCTTTCCTCTCTGTGTAGACAGCTGGAACATCCCTGTGCTAAGTCCTTCTCAGGTAAGACAGCTGCTTGGTTCAGAAGAGCGAGAAAATAATCAGTGCTCAGCAATGTATTTCCTGAAACATGCACTCTTGTGCATGCACACACAGAGAGCTCAGAGCTCTCAAATCCCTCTTCAAATAGAGATGGGTTGCTAAATCTCAGATCAGAAGCGCAGATCTGAGCTGATTTCAGGCTGAGCATGAGCTGGCAGCATGACATCAGACAACGTATAGTTGGCCTTTGTTCCTCAGTGCCTATAAATTTTTTCAAAACCCTCTCACTTATTTACTTTTCTGGGTCACTTATTTCTTTACTCTTCATGGATCGCTTCTTGATTCTGAGATATAGAACCCTCTACACCAGTCAAGTGGTTATTATGTAAGCCCAGCCAAGTAGTTATTACGCAAGCCTTACTGCACAGAAACGGGGAAGAAAACCAATATTCAATGCATATCAGATCTTTCAGACTTCAAAAAGTGTCTGAACTGAATACACACCTTATTAACACAGGCAACGAATGAGGGAATTTTGTTCCTCGGTATGTATTCTGGTGTAGGGGTTTTTTTAAATAAAAAGAAGGAAAAAACCTACAAGAGCACATTCTTTCAAATTAAGTCAGAAGACATGTACATCTCTTTTTTCTGTCCAGTGGCTGTAGCATACTTGTACAGTCAGCAATTAGTTTCTAGCTGTGATAAAACAAGAAGACGCAAGCATGCTTTCTAAAGAAGACCACATTCAATTTCACATATTCTAAAGACAGCAGGATCTATTAAACCATTTCACCAGATTTCCTGAATAAAACATATCACATAGTTTCATCCTGCTATACCTGACCAACAAAACACAAACCGTTTGATTTGATTATTCCAATACCCATCTCCACTTAGAACTGCCCTGATTTCAATGGACAGCTGTAGTGTTCTAGGTGAGGCCAGAATTTTGTGCCAAGTTTTCAAATTCCATTCTATTTTGAAAAATTTTCTTTCCTTGTTTGACTGAGGCTGTTGCCTACAGGAGGAGGAAAAGGCAACTGAAAAAAAAATACAAGATCTGACTCTCATGTAAGCAGCTTGTCTTTCAACTTTAAAGTTGTCATAAATTTTACAGTTACAGAAGACAATTTACAGAAAGGAAAATGAAAAATAAATGGTTTCCCATCAAATAAAGTCATCATCATTGTCAGAGCAACTGGCATATAAACTTTTAGTCATGGCATCCTGGATCCAAACCTGTACTTTGAATAATGCACAGTAATGATCTGATTAATATTAATTATGCCTCTGCAAAACTAGTTTGTTTAGGAAAATAACATTGTAAATTTGAGCTCACAGAAATAAATCAGTGAGTTATCAGTGAGGTTGCTTCAGAGCATCCAAACAATTCAGAATGCAGAGCTGATCTCCCCACGAAAGCTGTTTCATTTTCACTGCCTGCCTCCCACCCTCTGCATTTTTAAAGCAACTAAAAAGCTCCTGACGTAACAGCTCCTCCAAGCTGAATTTCAACTCAAGCTTATGCCAGCATGAAAACTCAAGAGTCGGTCGCTAACCACTCCTGCAACAATTCCACCCACATAGAAAATTCAAACATGCTGAAATACGAAGCTTACTGCAAGACAGCAGACGTTCAATGCCAAACACTGCCCTAAAAACACCAGTGGCCATTTGCAATGCCACCATGCGGCTCCTGGCACCACATCGGCCCACAGCAATGAGACTCAAGCAAAAGCATCCTATAACAGAAAATTAATTTGCTTACAAACAGGCCCTATTCAAGAAGAACAGAATGTCAGGAAGGGAGGAGATTTTTCTCTCTGTACCATAAATATCAACAGTGGGAGGAAATGAGTGACAATCTTAGCCATGCAAATGTTTTTGCACTTAGACATCAGCAGAACGTCTGCTGAGTGTGATGTTAATGAAGCAATCAAACTAAAAATAAAAAGTACATCCAAACTCAAGCCAAATTTCCCATGGGACACACGAATTTTCCACTTTGAATAAGGTTTACTTTAAACTAGAAAAGAAGTCTCAATAAGTATTTTGGGGAAGGGGAAATCCCCTCCTTTTCATAGGATCATAGAATTGTTTGGATTATAAGAGATCTTTAAAGACCATCTAATTCAACCCCTCCTGCTATGAACAGACATATCTTCCATTGCATAAGGTTGCTCAAAGCCATACGGATGGCTTTGTGCTTAATGAAAACAGTTTGCTACAAAAGCTAAAGGACATTCAACAAATTTATTCCATCATCCTTCACTTCTGACTTCCAGGCAACATGAGGACATAAGGATAGTTCCGTCTGATCTCAATAGCCTGCACTATGAAAGATCCTACTGTTGGATTTCACAACAGTAGGAGAGTTAATCCCCCTCTTCAGAAAAGCAAATTAAACATGTCAGGAAAGCAGTAGGTTTAGCTCCTGCAAACAAAACCAAATCCACCGTCTCCCACTGTAGGTGAGAGGTTGTGTATGCACACAACTTATAAACTTTCCTCCCACTTCAGAATAAAACTTGGCATCTTAAAGAGGATCAGATGTTGTAGGGAGCCTTGTATTTTGGATTCACCTGATTAAATCCACAATTTCAGATATTGCTGCTTCTTGAACAAGAGATTCCACCCAGAGTGGAAAACCTAGGCCGCTGGTTTTACAAGTTGGCCGTCTCACTCATCCACCTCAGCACTCTACCCATCTCCTGTAAGTTTAGGTCCATTCCAGAGAACATCCCACATGTTTGGTTTTTTTTTTTTCCACATCTCAGTCTGATGAGGATAATGTTGCTGCAAAATTAGGGGAAGAATAGGGGGAGGAGGACAAAAATGTGTACTGACCTCGTGCATCAAAGAATTCATCATCAGAGCTCTCCACAGAGTCTTTGAGGATGTTCTGCATGTGCCACTGAGCACCACTGAATCGGCGTGGGCCAACTGGAAACACAGACAGACTCACATTAATCCAAGGCAATGCTCACCTTTGCTCCAGGCTTAAAGAAGAAAAATACATTAATAAACAGCTTGTGTAGAAGGCTCAAGAGGATCATTTTGGTCAGTGCACATACTTCGATCTCAACAGACAGTCAGTCAGAATTCTCAGGATGGCACAAAAATTACATCTCTTGCTTCCACCTAACAGAAGGGAGTAAAACAAGTTCTTGTTAAACACATGCCTGCATCACTCTCAGCTAATAAAGTGACTCAAAAAGATAAATTCTTCCCTGTTGAATTCACTGGGCAGTTCAATTCCAACACTCGAACTGGACATCTGTTTCCAAGACACGAAGCAGCATTTCTCCAGAACATAGCAATAGCTTCAATTTAAATTCAATTTCTTTTCTAAAAGAAGTGTCATCCTATTTAGCTCACAGATTTACAGACAAACTACTGAATTTCCACTCACTGATCCGTTTTCATCAGACAGCTTTGTTTTGCTGGAGCCTGAAGCTTTTAATCTGAAGACAGGAAGGTGAAACCCCATTATAATAGGTACAGTAACAGACAGCTTAGACGTTCCCAATGGATTATCACAAACTAACTTGTAATTAGCAAACCAGACCTGCATAACTACATCAGTTCTCCTTATATCTACAGCAGCCCAATGCTTGAAAGCAGTAGTGGAATATACTCCGTATATTAACAATATAGTCTCCTCAAATCAATAGGGCACCAGGGATCAAATCCACCATACCCATTAAAACACTACAGCTATTGCAGAAAGGACTCT
This sequence comes from Apaloderma vittatum, assembly GCF_000703405.1. Classification (NCBI taxonomy): domain Eukaryota; kingdom Metazoa; phylum Chordata; class Aves; order Trogoniformes; family Trogonidae; genus Apaloderma; species Apaloderma vittatum. Next base: position 8,445 of record NW_009732309.1, on the reverse strand, counting down.
TTTTACCAACTAGGACAGTGTCCTTGGGTTTATTAGTTTCTCCGAATGATGACATTTGACCTGAAATCTAATATCCTGAGGCCGTGTCCACAAAAGCATTCTTTCTCCCAGTAGTAAAAGAGCAACTCGAGCAGGGGAGGCATCCTTCTACATTATTCTTGGGGGAACATGCCATTAGGTCACAGCCTTTTGTCCTACTTTTGCTCCATTTATAGCTGAACTAATCAGAAATATAAATGAAAGGTGGTAGCAGGAAGCAGATTTTAGATGGCCAAGAAGAGTGTAAAAATAGTAATCAGTTACTAGCATTTTAATAGCTTTAAAAAAAAACACCAAACCCCAACATTCAAAATAATTGGTTATTAAGGAGTTAGTGTTTGTTAAAAGAGTACAGTGTGTATTGGGAATGTGTCCAACAATACCTGGCAGTTACCAGAGAATGCATATAGATCATCACATTTACTGTTACAGATTTCTGGAACCTTTCACTAATGATAGGGAACAGCAAACGGAATTATGCCTTACCAAACAACACCTTGGTGCTCCTCTACTCATGTATATATATCCTAAAACTTATTACAGTCATCAAAATAGCAGCAGAAAGAAAACTACTCTGTAATTCTAACAAATAAAAGTATGCATTTGATCAATGCTTGGAAGAACAGGAATTCCAAAATTTCAAATCATGAGAACAGAAAGCACCACAAAAAAGCCAGTGACAGATGGGAAAAGGAGAATTTGCAAAATTCAGTCTTTGGATAAGACAGTTATAGGAGAAAAACGTCCATTAAAGAACACTGAGAAAAGCAGAAAGTATGAGGCATCCCAAGTTTTACTGTAATACTGAAGGCCTAGATGTCCCACAGAGAGACACCTCACTGCACCAGGCGTCAAGAAACGAGTATATAGATGTATCTACAACAACCTTAAAGTCATTTTTTCCCTTTGTGAGCCGCTTACATGTTCTCATTCTTGGTAACACAAGCATCTTGCCAGCTTCTGCTCTATAAAAAGTGTGCTTATGCGGAGCAATCCAAGTGACAAAGCTATTCCTGTATCTCCAGACAGGCAGATAAGCCTTCGCAGATGTTACTACTTTCTGCCTGTATGTGCCCTACGGCTCATCAGTACTGGTACTATGGCTCTTGGGCCGGGCTTTTGGGTTGGCTCACATTTTCATAGCCAAATTAGTGAAGCTGAAGTAAAGTGGATTCTGTTCAGTCAGTACATACCCAGTCAGCTACAGTCCCACCCAGAAAAGCGCACTGATACGGTGTAAACTCACTGTCTTGGCTTAAAATGGATCCACATCTACCGATGATGCTGCACAATGTCTGTGCAGTATCTCCTCGTATTATTAACTATTCCTTCCCAGACATTTCTTACCACAATCTATCCTATTTACTTGGGTTTTGCTCTCTTTTCCTGATCCTCAATTCTTTTGTTTTTTTTCTTTTGTTTGCTCTTTGATAGTCGGGGATAATATCTTCCAATGTGTTAATTTTTAGGCTTATATAGGTTGTTTTGGTTTTCAAGGGAAGGTGATACAAAGAACAACTGGCTCCAAGCATGGCATTTTTAAATATGTTTCTACAAAACAGTCCTGTTTCTTAGTAATAACCTTAAACCCCACCAGCCACGAAGACTGTGAATCTCAAGGCAGGGTAATGTAACACAGCAACAAGCACATGCAGATTTTCACATAATCTGTACGAGCCCCAAATAGAAAAAGTGAAAACTTGAAAGACTCTGGCATGACAACTTTAAGGTGTTTACCTCCAGGACAGTATGCTGTCCATGGAAAACAGAAGCAAATACAAATGCACTTCCCATCAGGGAAAATAATGCCAGCAGTTGCACTAACACTTTCAACTTCAGCAGACCATGAGCAGCTCCCTATTCAACACCATTCTAGCACTACTTAATCTGGATTAAGCATGTCCTGGAGAATAATGTAAAAGTGAAGGAACTTCTATCTGAAAAAAAAGAGCCTAAAAGGTTTTGCAGGGCTTCCCATCAGGGAAAATAATGCCAGCAGTTGCACTAACACTTTCAACTTCAAAAGACCATAAGCAGCTACCTAACCAATACCATTCTAGCACTACTTAGTCTGGATTAAGCATGTCCTGGAGAATAATGTAAAATTGAAGGAACTTCTATCTGGAAAAAAAAAGATCCTAAAAGGTTTGCAGGGATTGTTGGTTTGGTTTTTTGTTTGTTTTATTTTTCCAGAATAAAAACCTTTCCATTTCACAGAATCACAGAATCACCGAGGCTGGAAAAGACCTCCGAGATCATCAAGTCCAGCCTATGACCCAACACCATCACATCAGCCAGACCACAGCACTAAGTGTCACATCCAGCCTTTCCTTAAACACCTCCAGGGACAGTGAGTCCACCATTTGAAGAATGGAAGTTATATAAATATAAAATCATGAAGACTTCACAAATACTCCAAAGAAAACAGCAGCTCCCTGGAGAAGAACTGCCACTAGCCTGGCTAGAAATCAGTAAAAGTGCTGGCCTCACAACGAAAGCTCATGCTTACAGTGACCTCAGAGTTTGATGCAGAATGTGAAGGGAAGGCAGGGAAAAGAGTCTCAAACCTCCAGGTATAAATTCTGGCTGTAAGAAAAGCCCTTGACAGCATCAGTTTTATTATATCGCACTAGGAATGCCTCTAGATTTAGGAGCAGTGTAAAGATAGCCCCAGTCAGCAGCACAAGTCCATGGAAGCTCCCTGCAGCAGCTCTTCACAGCCACATTGATTTGCTGGCCGGACTGCACTGCACTGCATCACCCCAATACATCAGTCTGATTGAGTCTGCTTCCTTCTGTGCCAACAGATTAGCATCAGCCACCTTAACAGGACTCTATTAACATTCTATGATTTCTTGATTGCATTAGACACTGCCGTTGCCTGGACTCACTAATTTGATTTACAGTGTCAACTGCTCCACATTTTATTATTTTGTTTCCGAGAATGAGATGATCAGTCCTATTTCAAAATACAGGCTGACTTCTCAGCACTTCATGCTGACACTTCACGACACTTCAGACACTTCATGCTTCTATGTCAGTAAGCTTTATCAGATTTGTTGACTGATTCTTAGCCAGATTTCAGCAATTTTTGCAAGCAGAGCAGCAACTTACATTTCATTTCAGTTGTTCAGTATCACAACTTTTGAGGATAGAAGGGGAAACCATGCAGAAATGCAATGTCTTTAACAGAAACGCCCAACATCACGAATCTGCCAGTCACAATAGTTGAGCCAGAAGCACACATAACAGCTCCCATAGGGTGTTGAGGCAGCAAAACAGACTGACAGGAGGATACGAGTGGAACGTTTCCAAGTGGCAGAAGAAGAACTCACAGAAATGCACAGGTGCTTTTCTTCCAGAAGTAGAAGCAGTTTCCTATCAAAACTGTCTTCTTTTACACAGTACTGCAGGATGCTACAGATGGAGCTGACTGGGGCTTGTTCTGAGCACGTAGCCACAGTATCAGCAGAGGAAGAAGACCAAAGCAGAGTCATCTTACAGCACCATGCACAGAAGCTGAATCCTCTAGTTAGGCTAACACTCACTGCAATTAACTGTAATGAAGATTATTTATAATTAAGATTACAATCAGTGATTTTCTCCCTTCAGCACAGAACAGCTGGAAGTCCACTGACACTTTGCTACATCTGTCATCTGGTGACATGAGATGAGGCAATGCAATAAACACTGAAAAGCATTTTCTTGATTTTCCCTGCACCAATCATTTCATATTTTAATTTTTCTGTGGCTGGAAACTACCTGCAGAAGACAACTTTCCACATGGTGGATATATTAGATCTGGGTTCGTGATTCACCATACACCCTAACCTCACAGTAGCTCTCATTGTATAAATTGCTAATTAAAAGCAAAGTAATTTCTGAATATTGTTGAGAAAGAATCAGTTAAAATAAGATTTTTAGATTTAGAATATACTCATGTTAGATACTGATTTCTTTAACAATAAGATGTATAAATAAGAATCACAACTGCAACCTGCACAGCAGTAGCTTCCATATAGATGAGAGCAGCAGCTACAATCACTTGCATCCTCTTGCGACAGGCAGTAAACAATTGACTCCACACTTGAATGAACACCTAAATTCATCCCTGCAGAATGTTCAGTCACTCTGAACCTCATTTATAAAAAAAAAAAAGGAAAATAAGAAAATCCTTTTCCCAGAAACATCCAGGATCTTACCTGACTAAGAATTGTTACCCAAATAGTTCCACACTCTGCTCTGTGAAACTTGTACTTCTGTCAGGGCAAGTCAGACTGCACGTCTGTACATGTCATTCAAATTTAGATGCAAGGCAAACCTCATCCTTGATGTTTACTGACTGTACAGAGCTTCACCAAACTCATACATCATCAGCTTCTGACGCTACACATCCGAAGAAGAAGAAAAAGCCCACTACGATCATGCAATCCCTGGTATGTTCCACAAACAGACCCAAGGAGTGGAACAGCCACAGGAAAGGCCAGCTCCACTCTCACCCACAAACACCAGAAGGGCTCATTTTCTCACAGATTCATATGCAAATTATCCTGCTCAATTCAACAGTAGTTGAAAAGTGCGTATAAGAGAAGAATTGGACCTAAACACAATTTTTGTCCAAATTTTAAGAAATGTGACAAACTCCCAGTGATGTGACAAGGAGTGCACTTTGTTCCATGTGATCTAAGGGTATTTCTAAAAGAGAGAGGAGAAAAGAAAAACACATGAGGAATTAAAATGACCCTACCAGTCTGCAGCCAACATTCTCAGAACTAAAGAAACTAAAGCAGAAAAACACACAAGGCCTAAGAGGCTCTGAAAAGCACTTCAAGAAACAAAGGTCTTCCTCTGAAAATTGAATAGCTGATGCTGCTGATTCCTAACTTTAATCTACCCACCTTCCTATATCATTTGAAAAGGCCTGGTGTCCAAAAGCCACTCATGACTTGAGTCATCATTGTTTACAGCAGAACTTCACCCGCAGGATCAGCACAAACACTCCGGGAGTGAAACAGCAGTGATTTTATCCCCGAAGCGTACTCGTGAGAGGGTAGAGCGGCAGAACAGTAGGCAGAGCCTGGAAGCATCAGTTTAAGAATCACTCCAGCATTTCCTAACGGCCTTCCCTCCCCTTAACAAGGCACAAATCAATGGTCACCTTGTCTGGCAAACAGGGCAGGCTAGGCAAGAAAGCAGGCTGATCTGAAACCCAGCCATACCAGCCCACTAACGGCCCAGGCTGGTCCAACCGACCACCCCGGCTCAGGTGCGCTGGTACCAGACCTTGCAGGAGGCTGCAGTCAGGCAGCCTGGGATAGGAGCAGCAGCTTTCACTGAATGTGATCACAGCCGTGGGCCTTCCTGTAAAACTCAATACGATTCACGTAACTGTCAAAATATTACAGATTTCGAGCTTTGCAGCAGGCCCAGCGGTTTGCTACATCTTTCGCTTGGTAATAAGCACTTGCCTTGACACAAGGACGTGCCACAGATAGGCAACCCTAAAAAAAGCACTCCGAAATACTACTACCACACCAGCCCAGCAGAGAAAAAACAGCACATGATGTTCTCATAGCTACTGAAAACTCAGTCTTTCACACAGCAAAATACTGAAGACTGAATTAATCTCAATTAAAAAATATTCAGAAATAGATTGTTGCACAGATTGAAACACTTCCACTTGTCAAAACTTGTTTTAGAACTGTGACCATTTTTAATGCAGGGATGGTGTACATAATAAAACTAAAAAGCACAAGTTATTTTTTTCATTTGGAAAGGGATGCTGGGTAACAGGAATAATATTTGCTGTTGCCATTGACTGCTGTTGCACAATAATACTTCTTTCTGCTCTGCTGCTTTCAGATGCCTCCTGCCTGGCCATTAAGCGATTTAACTGAGCTACCCACACAGTGTTACCTAGTGACTACACAGTTAAGACTTACTGGACAACGCAATTACTCATTGTTATTTTCTAGTTATTTCTTCTTTGTCAAATGCAAAACTGAAGACATACTTTAAAAAGGTGTCAGTTTAACCACTGGAGGCACTCCTCAGACTCAGGAGCTCAGAAAAGACAGAGGGCTATGCTGATGCTCTCTCCAATTATTCCAGAACAAAGACTAAAGTACGCTCAAAAGTATGCTGTCACCTGTGCACAGACCACCAGGAAAGGACTATACAGGCGTTATTGTTAGCAGGGCCACACAGAACTCAAAGTCACAGGATGAATCTGTAGCAGAGACTGGAACTGAAAAGAACTGAGTGGAAACTGAAATCCACTGTAAGTGGAAGGGGCTGGGACAGAAGTGGGAGACCTACAGAAACATGAGGCTGAAGGGGCAGAGAAGGTGGCCAGAGTGGGAAAGGGAAAAAAATAAAAGTGGGAGACAAGAGGGAGGTTGGGGAGAGCAAGCACACGAGGCCAAGACAGGAAACAAAAAGGCGAAAGGCCAAGAGGGAGACCGTTCAGAGGAGAAAGTGGGAGGCCAGACAGGTGGAGGAAAGAAGGGGGAAAACTAAAAAGAAAACGTGATGGGAGAGATGGAGGCCGAGAATGAGAGGGAAGGGGAGGAGTGAGCCTCGGGGAAAGAGCAGAGGCCAACGGCCAAGGGGGCGAGCAGCCGCAAGTTAATTGAAGAAACAGTCCAGACACCACTGTGGTCAGAAGTACCCAGTACAACCAACTCCTCTCTTCCACTCCTCACTCAGTGTCTTTCATCTCAAAGCAATTCAACCGTAACGAATCCCTGGTTACCTGCTCCGTACAGCCTTGAACTGGCACTTCTGCAGCAGCTGGTAGGGACAAGCATACATGTGGCTGTTGTGCGCAGGAAACAAATCAAGAAACTAAGCCATGCAGGCCTTTAAGTCCCTATTTTAAGGTCCAGGTGACATTTCCAGTCTTGCACTTTATGGAATTACCGGTGAGATGGAGGAAGAGAGAGAGCAGGTTTAAAGTGGCTGTTCAGGCTCCAAATCCTAGGTCAAGCTTTCCTGTGAATGCGGTACCTCTCTTAGAGCTGCTTCTTGATGTTTCAGATGCCACCTTCCCCACAGCAGAAATTAATTTTACCCTCCTTCTTAGCAGTATCATCACCTCCTCCAAACTCACTTCCCATAACCAGAGAAGACAGGAATACTCTCTAACCTTTTCCTGCAACGACTGTAGGTGGACTGCCTGCACTGCATCTGAAAGACTCTACGTTCACAATGCAGAGATTCTGGCTTTCTGAGGAGGATCTGGCATTTTTGAGTCACTGCTGTCTCTTAAAAAACGAAGTAGATGAAGAGCCGATACCACACTATCCCCACAGGGACACGTCAGAGAGTGGTCTACAGCTGCTGCTATCTCATTCTGCGACCTACGATCCTGCGAATGTCCAAGCATTTCTGCACAGGGGCTACTCCAAGCATTTAAAATCAGGACTCCGCTATGTAAGGTTTGTCTACTCAAATGAGTCAAGTCAGTCACCTCTAAAAGCCATTTATAAGCGCACATGTCATTCAATGGTGACCAAGCAGCAAATTTTGTGGTTACTGGAATTATGGTTTTATTTTGTGATAAGGCTACAGCACTGGTACAGGCTGCAAAGGCAGAGTACATACAACCAAAAGAGCCACAACATTTTTATAATTCTGCATATTCCAGCTCTTGCTGATAAATTCAGTGGGCTCAACATAAAAGCAGCACATTTTCCCTGCTTTTAACCCACAAATGTTCTGCCAGAGCTGTTTTGTCAATTCTTGCTCTTCTTTACGAGAAGAAGTAGTAACAACGTCGTAAAGCTGGCATCAAAAGTCCTATCTGGTCTACTGAAGTGAGTGAAATCACATCCAAGGTAACCACCATCCTTTAAAATTCCTGTATGAAGTTGGGTTTGAACAAGCAGGTGATGTATGTAGCCCACACTACCTGAGTATCACCGAAAGTGAAAGCGGTGCTCCCTTACGTTCTTACCAGAGTCAAACGGACTGCAAACGAAGGCCAAAGGAATAAAACAATGAAAAGTTTTCCCCATATGATTACTTTTTTGTCTTCCAAAGATAGAAAATAACCACTTAGTTCAATAATATACTTGCATCTTCCAAAATTATTGATGCTTTCATGTTCCCGAGCACTATCTCTCTGGGCTGCTATGAATTCTTGCCTACCTGGGGGGAATAATTAGAAGGAAAAAAAAAACCAAACGCCACTGCTGGGCAAAAACATTACCATGCTGTTGTAAAGCCGTGCCAAGAACGGGCACGAAACACCAGGCTAGTTTCACACCCAGACCAGCAGGTCCCTCAGTCACAGCCCCGTTCGGCCTTCACCTCCCAAAGCAACGGGCTCCCTGTGCAACCCTGAAGAAAAACATTTCCGCAAGAGCGAGAGGTTTCCCACCTGCTCTTCCAGCGGCACTGCTC
>NW_009732308.1:3944-5642 GCF_000703405.1 Apaloderma vittatum | reverse complement strand
CAAAGAAGACAGAGGAGTCTTAACTTTTTTCAAACACTGCTGGAGGACGCAGCCTCCTTTTATCCCAATTTCCTCCTTTTATCCCAATTTCCTCCTTTTATCCCAATTTCCCGGCTGCATGAAACCCCCTCCTTTTCCCCAGGGGCTGAGGTACTCAGGAGGCATAGGCTTCTGATCCGCCTGTTCCATGTTCCCCCCTTAACAACACACATCACATGTTTCATTAACTCCAACTTTATGCTGCCCAGGGCAGAGAGGGTAATATTCATAGGCCTACTAAGCCTGTGTCCTCTTTCTCAGAGTTCAGAAGTTTAGGGCATCCTTGCTGTTGACATAATGAATAGCCCTGATGGTCAAGGTATCTCATTATCTTCTCCTGCAGGCTGCATTCTGGGACTCCCTCGTTCACGAAGGACACTCCTCTTTGTTCCATCACTAACAAGCAAAAACCCTTCTTGTTTTATCACTTATTTGTAAAGACACTCTTCTTTCTTATTCTCTCAAAAACAACCCAAACACCAGCAGTTCCTCTGCTGACTTGCTCTTCACACCCTGGAAACCCACAGCCAACCAGCAGCTGTGGCCCCTGTGCGTCCGTAAGAGTGCGATAATATCTCACATTTATGGCACGTTCATGCAGCGCCTGTGAAGGGCCTGTTCCCTGTCCCCAGGAGCGCCCCCACCCACGGGGGCGATGCGGAGTGGCTCAGCACCCCACCGTGGGAAACAGGAAGCAGAGGCGAGCACCACAACGGAAACTTCGGGGTTTACGCCATGAGAGTATAGTCACCCAGCGTACCCCTCGGCTGAGCCTGATCCTGTGAGTCTCAGCAAGAGACCCCGTGAGCTTTGGTGGCACAAAGTGGCTGGAAATTCAGTTCCTTCTTTCTTCTGTCACTTCCCACATGAGGGTGTTGATTCCGTTCAGAATCGGTAATGGCAGTTACCAGTTCCTCAGCACCAAGGTTCACGCTGAAGGGGCCCAGCACGCCAATGGGTCAGCCTGGTCCTGCTCAGCTTGCACAAGCGAAGGCTGGCAACCCAAAACCTTCTCACCTCAAAGATCTGACACAAGGAATTTTTGGAACTGGTCAGGAAATGTGAATAAATTCAGGGTTGTTTCTCTATTTTATTGGTAAAAGACCTATAGAGGAAAAACACATCATTTTGATCCCTTTGAAGCCTGAGCTGTGCTCACAGATCTTTGCCCTCAAGTTCTACTTTGTGTTTTATTCACTCTTTTTTTTAAAGAAAAACAGTAGTAGGTGGAGCAGTGGTTTCAGTTTCACAACTGTATGTCATGGGTTAAACTGCTGCAGAGGAAAAACAGCCTGCCCCTGGCAGATCACAATGAACAAGATAAACCCAGCTCTTTAGAGAGGTGAGTTTTGGAAGGAAATGTAGCAACAAAAAACAATCCTCCTCCGGCTGCGCAATATTTTACCTCCACCCAGCTCCGAGACAGCTGGGCTGGAGAGCAGCATCAGGGGAAAGGGCCCTGGGGCTGCTGGTGGGCAGCAGGATGGCCATGAGCCAGCAGTGCCCTCGTGGCCAAGAAGGCCAATGGCTTCCTGGGCTGGGTTAGAAGGGGAGGCGCTGGTAGGTCAGAGAGGTTCTCCTGCCCCTCTGCTCTGCCCTGGGGAGGCCACATCTGGAATGTTGTGTCCAGTTCTGGGCCCCTCAGCTCCAGAGGGACAG
>NW_009732308.1:0-3594 GCF_000703405.1 Apaloderma vittatum | reverse complement strand
ATCTAGGTGATCCTGCTCTGGCAGGGGGGTTGGACTAGATGATCTTTTGAGGTCCCTTCCAATCCCTAGCATACTGTGGTACTGTGATACTGTGATCTTTGGTAACATGTTCCTGTTGTTACTCATTCACTGATTTCCACAGTGAAATGTCCTTGACTGAACAGACTGCTTCATTCAAACCATCAGAACCACAGGCACAGGCAGCCTGTTGGCTCCGTGACGGCACCGAGCTTTTCTCAGCTCCCAGGAGCCAAGTGCTCAGCTGGGACAGCACTCAAAACCCAACCGAGGTTGCTTCCGTACCTTATATTCACACAGCATGATGCCACAGAACAAAGGATCTGATCCTGCCGTGGATCAAGGGGACAGACAGCCCAGGGAAAAGTGTGGCCCCCACGTCTTTCCCACGCGCTCCTGTCTTACCTACTGCAAAGGGAGCTGGGAGCCTGCGTGTAAGTGCTCGGCCCTGCTGTGCTCTGGAGGGTGCTGGACCACCAGAGAGCTGCAGAGATTTACATCTTTTCTCGCTCCGGCGCTGCTGTGCTGCGTGATGTCCTGATGCCGACTTCTCAACCAAAAGGTCTGACCTCCCTTTCAGAAGGGAACAGGCCTCTCTTCCAAAGTACCTGTTGATGGTGCTGATGATTATGTATCTGACTACATATCTGGTAAAGCTGGGCAAGTCTTGAGTTCACGACTTCTCGAGAGAGAAGGGGGTTCACACTTGTGATCCTCATCACCCAAGCTCCAACATAAACAAGATCACCAAAATTACTCAATTTAAAAATACCTCATCCATTTCCCTCTTTCAGGTGGAATTACAGGTAATTCCTTGACCCAGAAAGAAATGCTGATCACTGTAAGAGACTGCTTGATTTTAATTGTCTCTCTTGCGAGGTCTAAGACTTTGCACTGCCACAAGAGTTCAGCAGCGCTCTGGCAGATGGCGTGAGATGACGGTGACCACAGTCACCAAGCAGAATGACTCTTTCTTCCTTTGGTTTCACCTCCTGATAAGCTTCCTTTTTGCTCCAGACTTAGACTGGACTGCAGTCACCCCACAGAGGCTTTATACAGTTTTTCAGAGGGGGTCACCAGCTTAGTGGATCACTGGACAATTCACAAACCCTTCCCATCCTGCAAAAGTGTTCTCAGTTGAAAGGAGTTGATTTTGCTGAACCTGTCTCTGAAGTTTGTCCCTTTCTCCACTCTTCCTGCTGCAGTGGTGAGGGTTAGTTCTGGTTCAAGGGGTATTTCCTTCTTCTGAGGAACCTGCCCTGTTCAGATGTCAGAACAACTGTGATGGCAAGGGCCAAAGAGAGGCAGAGCCAGTGCATCAGCCTTGAAAAAAATGCATGTAATACTCAGACTTGAGCTGGTGTGCAGCAGAGGGTCAGGGATCTAGCCCAGCATCCCCTGGCAGATGGAGAGGAAAGGAGGCAGAAACGTTAACAAGAGCAGAAGATGACTCAGTGGCTGGAATGAGGGAACTGCAGGAGGGATACTGACTCTCTTATGGATACATCACAGTTTTAAGTGGAGCTCTTTCAGCAGCTGTTAGTGCTGCTGACGCTGAGCCCATATGAAGGCGGCAGCAGTCTGTCTCCCAGAAAACCTGCAACACTATTTCTGCTCCTCGTTTGGCGGCTTTTCCCAGCAAATGGGCCAGGATTGCACAGACACTAACTGGGGAAATAGGGTGACAACAATGGGTTTTAGGGGGATGCTGCTGTCAAAGATAACCTTGAAAGGGAGATAGAGGTGATGGTGAAGCTGCTCCTTCCTTCTACCTGGATGATGTTCAGCTTGGAGGGGACAACAGACACCTCTGCATCCCTTCATACCATTCCCCTCCTCTTCCTCATGCCTTTGTGCCCACTGGCCTTCAGCATTGAGGGGGAGCCTTGCACCTTGTCTGCTCTGCAGAGGGGTGGGGATCGGCTGCCTTGGCAGTGCCACGGTCGTGGTGTCCAGGGGACCCTCCCATGCATGACCACAGCTGGGAAAGGCCTGGGCTGCCCCTGCCACCCGGCTCAGCCGTGGGCGTCCAGGGAGCACAGCACGAAGCCAAGTCCCAGCAGAGTCTTGGTGCTGAGAGGGGCCACCCCAGCGCACGCCCTGCGCCGAGCTCTGAGTGAGCAGTGCGTGCTGTCAAGTGGGTCCTCTGCGCTCAGAGAACCGTTGAGACTGGCCTTGCTATCTCTAGGGCAATCCAGGGGACTGGGGACCCACCCGGCTATCACAGCACGCAGAGAAGGAGGGGGCCCTGTGCAGGCAGGACAGCCCTGCTTTGGGTGAGCAGCACCAGCAAGATAACAGGAGCTGGGTTAGCTGTGTTTCTTAGAAAAGGCTGCCATATCTGACGACTAACCTTTGCCTCGTTACCTATGAAATGTGTATTAAAGTTGACACCCCTGCACATGCTAATGAAGATTACAGAGCTCATGCTAAACAGTTATGCCTATAGCGCTCGTCTCTTCACCCAAATCACACTACACTTCAGCTGGGGGGGAGAAACCTTGCAATTTTGGGGAGAAAAAGGCAGAGAAAATGATTGTTAAATTGGGAGGGAAGAACCTGAATACCTGACAGACCAGTGGATGGGCTGCGTTCTCTTCCTCCACCTCGGCAGGGACGGCTCTCTGGGTAAGTGCTGAACCTTTCACCCCCTGCTGAATGTTCTCCCAGGGTTGTTGTATTGTTAATATTTCTGCTAGCAATAGTAACGTTAATTAGTAGCACTATTGTAGTCTCTGAATTTATCAATGGCAATTTGGAATCTGTTCCACCGCTCTCAGTAAAGTAACTAAATTTGATTTTTGTGGCTGTGGTCAGTGCAAGTGCTTTGTTGGGACTCTGATAGAGGAATCAGTGAAAGTCCTGGCACTCTGACAGACAAATATCGAACCCACATCCCTTTAGCGTGACCCCTGGTACAGGTGAGCAGAGCGTGGCCGTCCCTTCCTCCCTCCCACTGCTGAGCATGAAGTGCCATGTGCTGGGCACCTCAACACGCCAGGGCCTCCGGTCCCTGCTCTGCCACCAGAGCCCACAGCAGGACCAGGGTCCTGAGGGGACATCCCTGCCCTGCCCTGCCCTGCCTGCCTGCCCTGTCCCAGGCTCTAGGAGCCCCTGCTCCCAGTGCTGGGGACCCACGAGGTGCAGGTCACCCTCCACAGCCCCACTGGGAGCCCCACAATGAGCCACAACTGAGGTTGGAGCAGCCGTCACCCGGCCCCGCCGAGCCGCTGTCTGGCCTTGGGAGTCAAAAGGGCAGAAACTCACAGTAACGAATGGAGAAGGAGGGAACGGTCTCAAGTTGTGCCAGGGGAGGTTTAGAGTGGAGGCTAGGAAAAATCTCTCCAGAATAGTCGTCAGGCAATAGAACAGCTGCCCAGGGAAGTGGTGGAGTCGCCATCCCTGGAGGGATTTAAAAGACGTGTAGATGTGGGGCTCTGGGACATGGGTTAGTGGTGACCTGGCAGTGCTGGGTTAGCGGTTGGACTCAATGGTCTCGAAGGTATTTTCCAACAGAAACGATTCTGTGATTCAAGGAGTGATGTACAATATCCCCATTCCCTCTCTCCCCACCAG
>NW_009732307.1:0-3069 GCF_000703405.1 Apaloderma vittatum | reverse complement strand
GTACAAACGAGACACCCCTGGACCTATCCCAATACAGCCTGGGAGAATTCTCTGGGCAAACTGGACCACTGTGTGCCTCTCCCAGTACAGGCTGGGATCCCTAACAATACAAACTGCATGTCCCTGGACCCTTCCCAGGAGACACTGCAATCCCTCCCAGTACTAACTGGAGATCCCTGGGCCTCTGCCAGTACAGATGGAGATCCATCCCAATACAAACTGGGCAGCCTGGGACTATTTCAATATAGACTAGGAACACTCCCAATACAAAGTGGACCATATGGGCCTCTCCCCACACACACTGGAATCTCTCACAAAGTGGCCCTCCATGGACCCCTCCCAGTACAGACTGGGATCCCTTTACTGTACTGGAAGCCCCTGGAATTTCCCAGTAGAGTCTGGAAACAATTCAGTACTAACTGGAAATCCCCCGTGCTCTGGGTGCTGCTGGTGGTTGGCCCAGGCTCAAGAACTGGGCAGACCTGGAGGATGCTGAACATGGAGCTGGGTAGATTTGGCAGTCAGTGATGACCCTGGAGCTGGGCAGATTTCATGAGCATCACCATGACTGAGCATTGTAGACTGTGCAGCTTCAGCAGCTCCACACTTGGAACAGCCAAGACATGATGATGTGTCTGTTCATTCAGACCAAGTTGGAGTTCTCTTCCTCCTTTTTATGATGGGAATGGGGGGTTACCTTTGAGTGCTTTTGTGATTATAGAAACATAAGCTCACAGCTCCCAGGCTGGCAGTAACAGGCCTCTGCTCAGTCCTCTGCCCTTTTTACCGGCCATATCCTCTTTTTTTTTGCTAATTGGCCCTAGGATGGTCCCACAGAAAAGGACACAGGCACCAGCAGAAGAGTTGGCTTATTTTACTGTCTATTTCAAAGTATTACAAGAAGAAGGCAACACAAGCTTATTATGCTCTCATTTTAAGCAGCAAGGAGAACAAGCAGGGTAATGCACCTAATCATTACTACATAGGGTTAGCCATAGCTATTACGAAAGATCCACCACAAATCGCTCTAATAACATCCAGAAGCGCAGTTGCTGGGGGGTCCCTGTTGCAGCGAGGATTCTGGAGAACCGTCCTGGCAATTGAGAAGTCCTACTCAGTGCATCCACTTGTAGGGGAGGGCTCCAAATTCTCTGCATATTTCTCACCCAAGCCAGACCTCTGGTCTCAGGTCTTGTAACACACTTTCAGCAAAGCAAGAGGCAGCCAGTTTCTCAGTCTTGCGCTTGGCCTTTAGGTAAAGAAAGGTCACCCTGCTTTCTCCCACCACACATTTAGTGTTACAGCCAAGCTTTTACACATTGGCATTGGAATATCTACGTATATACACTATTTGCTCTTATTGCTGTCATTTACGTTTCATCATTAAAACAATCAGTATTTATCTGAACCCCACGAGGCTCTGCCTACTGCTCCTCCAGGGCTCTCCTCCTCACTCCCAGTCAGGGGGAGCGAGCGAGGGAGCAACCGCATGGTTTCTTTTTTCGCTCTCTGCCGGTCAGTCGGCTTGAACCACAACAACATCACACCTTCTCTGCCTCAGTCTTTAATAGTCAGGCCTCCTGAGCTGGAGTTCAGGGACAGAGAGAGGAATGTACCCCCATAATCCAGGAGAAAGCAGTTAATGACTGGCTACACCACCTGGACATTCGCAAGTACATAGGGCCAGACAGAACTCACTGAAGAGTGCCAAGGAAACTGGCAGAGGAGCTTGCCAAGCCCATCTCTATCATTTATCAGTGGTCCTGGTGAATAAGGGCAGGTCCCAGATGACTGGAGGCTTGCCAGTGTGACCCCCACCTACAAGAAGGGACGGAAGGAGGATCTGGGGAACTACAGACCTGTCGGCCTGACCTCAGTTCCAGGGATGATTATGGAGTGAGTCATCATGAGTGCACTCACACGGCATGTGCAAGACAACCAGGGGATCAGATCCAGCCAGCACAGGTTCATGAAAGGCAGGTCCTGCTTGACCAACCTGATCTCCTTCTACCACCAGGTGACCTGCCTAGCAGGTGAGGGAAAAAGTGTGGATGCTGTCTGCATGGACTTAGTAAAGCCTTTGACACCATCTCCCACAGCATTCTGCTCGAGAAGCTGGTAGCTCCTGGCTTAGATAGGGGTGATCTTCACTGGGTTAAAAACAGCTGGATGGCAAAGCCTAGAAAGTGGTGGTGAAAGGAGGTCAGTCCAGTCGGGGGCCAGTCAGAAGTGGTGTTCCCCAAGGTTCAGGTTTGGGGTCAGCCTTGCTTACTATCTTTATCAATGATCT
This sequence comes from Apaloderma vittatum, assembly GCF_000703405.1. NCBI lineage: Eukaryota > Metazoa > Chordata > Aves > Trogoniformes > Trogonidae > Apaloderma > Apaloderma vittatum. Next base: position 779 of record NW_009732307.1, on the reverse strand, counting down.
GGAGAAGAGGATTGAATGACAACTGCATGAAGTTCAAGAGAGCCAAGTGCCAGGTCCTGCCCTTGGATCAAAAAAAACCTACAACCCCCGGTAGCACTACAGCCTTGAGGAAGAGTGGCTGGAAACTGTCTGGCAGAAAAAGACCTGGGGGTGCTGGTGGGCAGCCGGCTGACCGTGAGCCAGCAGTGTGCCCAGGTGGCCAAGAAGGCCAAGAGCAGCCTGGCCTGGATCAGGAATAGTGTGGCCAGTAGGAGTAGGAAGGTGATTGTGCTACTTTTCTTGGCGCTAGCGAGACCACTTCTGAAGTGCTGTGTTCAGTTCTGGGTGCCACAGGAGAAGACAGACACTGAGGTGCCAGAGGACGTCCAGAGAAGGACAACAAAGCTGGTAAGAATCTGGAGAACAAGTCTCATGAAGAGAAGCTGAGGGAGCTGGGATTGTTTAGTGTGGAGAAGAGAAGGCTGAGAGGTCTCCACTTCATTGCTCTCTACAATTCCCTGAAAAGTGACTGTAGTGAGGTGAGTGCTGGTCTCTTCTCCCAAGTAACAAGCCATAGGATAAGAGGAAATTGCCTCAAGGTGTACCAGAGGGTGTTTAGATTAGATGTTATGAAAAATTTCTTTACTGAAAGAGTGGTGAAGCATTGGAAAAGGCTGCCCAGGGCAGTGGTCAAGTCACCATCCCTGTAAGTATTCAAAAAATATGTGGATGTGACATTTTGGGACATTGTTTAGTGATCATGATAGTTTTGGATAGATGGTTAGACTTGATGATCTCAG
>NW_009732306.1:65176-79288 GCF_000703405.1 Apaloderma vittatum | reverse complement strand
TAAATATTATATTTATTTAATATAATATGTACCAGAATCCAGGATAAACCCCGTCTCTTTGCATAGAATTTTGGTTTAGAATAACGAAGATTTAAACACCAATGGCCATATGCCCAGACCACCTGGATGAAACAGGCAGGTACTGATCCTGCACAGGACATGCCAATCATATGAGCAAGAGCAACTGATTAGCTCAGCCCTTAACATAAGCAGTTGGTTCTGCCTACACAACTGTATTGTAACATATTTAAATCCTGCTCTCCTCTGTATCGAGGTCCTCAGTACATTAGGCTAGGGCATCGCCCTGGAGAGTGCTAAACTATAAAAGAATAAATTCTCTTGGTAATTCTATGCTAGTTCTCTTTGCCTCTCTCTGTCAATTAAGAGCTGACTTTTATAAGGAACAGAGAGCACCTGTGTGCAATCTAGCATGCATTTTATTACTTCAGGTTAACTTGGTAACAGAAAACCACCTTCGCAAGCACCGTGGGTCACATCAGTGAGCTAAACATGTTTGTCTTTCTCAGATCAGACAAGGGCGTATGAAAATCTGAAGCCCCTGCAGAATTCAATTCTTTCAGGAAATGAAAGAGCTGCAGGTATTTCTCGAAAGCCACTCTGCTTTTGCAAAACTTCTCCCAAGTATTTTTAATATTGTACAGACAGATCAGTTTAGCAGAGGAACATTTTAGTCTAGCTCTTTGAAGATGTGAGAAATTCAGAAACTTATGAAATATTCTACTGCAAGGTAGGCCAGTCATCTACCTTCTGAAGCGTTACAACATTGTGTAGTTAAATATTTTTCCTGCCATATAATTTCAAATTCAGCAATAGGGTATCTTCTGCTGAGTTTCCTATACACCAATGTACTTCCCTGAGACATTACTTTTCACACTGTATACAATAGTCACTGCTAATTGTTCTGGCTGGCAATAAGGGACTGCACTTGGTAATCGGTCCTGCACAGTATGGAAATGTGACTGTCAACATTGATCCTAAATGAAACCAAACATTCTATTACACTGTCCTATGAAGCACAGTGCAGCAAGTTGTTAACAAAATAAGGCAGTGATCATATAGTAACCATGTAGTGAAACTATTTTCCGAGCTATTGCTATAATCTGCTATTAACCAGTGGGATAAAACACACCACTTAAGATAATACATTGCAATAATGACATGAGCACACTCTCCAAACATCAACCTAATTATCTAGCACATATAGGATTGTTCCCACTACTAAGTTTTCTGAACCACTTTTTGCTTAAGAATTCCCTAACACATAGTGGTAGAAAGAGAGGGCATGCTGAATTTGTGATGTGAGTGTGTTTATTCCTAAACTTTACATGCCTATGTGGATCAAGCGCGGGACATCTAAATAACACCTAAATATTTGCAAACAGTGCAAAGAGATCCACACAATAGTACGAGTTTGGTTTTTTCAGGAAGGGGAGGAAGTGTTTTGTTTATGGGTTTTTGTTTGGGTTTTTGTTGTTTGTGTGGTCTTAGTTTTTGTTTGATTGGTTGTTGAGGTTTCTGTTTAGGTTTTTTTTGGCGTTTTTTGGAGGGGAAAGGGTGGCTGGTTGGTTTTTGAAGATCACAAATTCAGCAGTAGATGCCTTGCAATAAACTAAGTAACCAAGACATCCTCCTAATCTATGCTGGTATTACAAGTAGCAGTCAAGATTCACATTCAGTAAACTTTAAATATATGCAAGCAATTGATAAAGCATGATTTAAGATAGCTGTAAAACATATGAGAAAAAATGAAAGGAGCTACACTTGTAGCTGTTCCCACACAGTCAAATCCAGGAGAACAAGGAGAAATCCAACAGCAAGACATTTTCCTGAACTGCATCTTTACAATGAGCACCCCTAAGGGTCATAGTAGTCCCACTTTAATTGACTAAGAAAATTACTAAACTACAAGAAATAAGCCAACTTTTAGCAGAGACAACAAAAGCTTTTGTCTCAGCTTTCATGTGAGTTAGAGCAGGCCCTAGGTGAATATTTCTACGTTTATTTCCCTGCAAGTTTTATAATAAAATCTCTGCCTTCCAAAAGATAAAAATATTATTTAATCTTTTGTGGGCATTAAAATTCAAAGCAAACACCAAATTCACATTTGCACAGTTAAGAATCCATATAACTAATCTGAAGTATTCTCCTGCTGACACTCCTATGCCGAGAGATTCTATAATGTACTAAATTGTCTATTTTTGTACTCTAATTGTTAACACAGGTGTCCACCCCTGACATCCATCTTCAACCTTACTTATTGTTTGCCTTTGGCTCACTTGAAATGTAAGTATAGGCAGAAATGAAATCCTCGGGAAAAGGGAGAAATTTAATTGAGGTTCTTTTTAAATATTTAATCTGTACAAGATACACATTTTGGAAGAAATTGGGAAGAGTCTTAATACTTGTATTATTCCAATGTAACAAAGCGAGAATGCAGAACTTAATACACCTAATTCTTTTTACATTTCAAGGAGAATAGAGTGATATGTCACCTAGTTAGAGCACTTCACATCTGACTGTGAAACTGCTTAGCCCCAAACACTTCTCATCGTGAGACTAAGATTATTCAGGAGAGCTTGGTATCAAACAACTCCACTCTTCATAGAATCATAGAACTGTGAGGGTTGGAAGGGACCTTGAAGATCATCTAGTTCAAACTCCACCCCTGCCATGGGCAGGGACATCCCCCACTAGATCAGGCTGCCCAGAGCCCCATCCAGCCTGGCCTTAAAAACTCCCAGGGATGGGGCTGCCACCCCCTCTCTGGGCAACCTGTGCCAGGGTCTCACCACCCTCATGGGGAAGAATTTATTCCTAACGCCCAATTAATCTCTAGCTTTAAACCATTCCCTCTAGTCCTATCACTACCTGACATCAGAGCTATCCATTTGGTATCAAAAGAACCGAGTTCTTTGCCAATATTATTGCCAGCTGGCATGCTGACCAGATTTGATGAGAGTCATCATTCAGTTATCATCTCACTGAAAATCCCCTAAATTGTGAGGTTTTGATTACCCTATCTGTGATCTGTTCCCTCTGAGACAGAGAGATTTTTCACAGATTCGTAAGAATGAAGGGATTCCAGAAATCTTGCTGCTTATCCTCCTGCAAAGCAGAGTCAACTACAGCTGCAATTCTTCATGACAGGTATTTTTCTAACCTGCTCTCAAAAGTCTCCAAACTTGGCAGCAAGGCTGCACATTTCTAGCAGTGTCTAGTGGTTCTTTCCCCTGCAATTGCCTAAAATGAGTTTTCCTGGCCACCAAGTCACTACTTTCCAATCAACACTTGCTAAAGTAGGGGAAACATTCTTCTTCTATATGGCCACATGTGGAAGATACTGCACTTATTGCACCTCACCCCACTAACTCTCTTTTTAGAGTATAAAAACATCTCCATGACCTGACTGCCTCAGACCAAACAGCCAACTATAATAATATTTTCTTTCCAACAGCAATCAGTGACATGTAGGTTAGAAAAAATCCTGTAAAAACTGGATATGGATAGAGAGACTGCCCTTGTACTCAATTTCAGCAGCCGCAGTCTGGAGCTTCCTGACGTTACAGTCAAGATTTTATTTTTATTCTTTTTTAAACCTGTTCATGCTTTTGACTTGCATAACATCCTTTGAAACTCACTGCTGTTTATTTATTCATTACATGAAAAACGAAAGTTGAATAACCATCCCATAATCATCTTTTCTGGACTATGGAAGATTTTATATTCTCTACCGTGTTTAATTACATCAGCCTCAGGTGTCTGTCCCTCCTCATAGTTAATGGTTTCCAGTTCCCTGTTCTTCCCCAGACTCAAGTGTTCTACGCCATTCTTAAAATACAAAACCCCAGACCAGAATGTCATCACACAGGATTAAATTTTACTGGTTTGCTGGCTGTTCCCTCTCTGATTTTTTGATTCATTATTTGTGTGTCCAGGTAAAACCTTGTGCTTTTTTTCGGTAGTGAGTAGCACCCGTTAAACATTTTCAGACTGTATTTTAAAATTGGCAAAATTCATTTGAACTTGTGTTCCTTCTATCAATGCACCTGCAGCTGTGAAAATCTAATGACGATAGGCTATGATCTATCTTCTAAAAAAAAAAAAAATCACTACAGTATTGACTGATATCAAATCCAAGAACTCCAGGAATCTTCACTTAAATATATTTTCTGTTTTGATAATAAATCTCTAGTAGCTGCTCTCCGTATGTTTTTCCAAGACAGTTTTGTGTCCATCTTGACATATTTCAAATTATACTTAGGGTATGGATCCCTGGACTCCTTATGAGAATGTCAGTTGAAAAGATTTATAAAATTGTTATCATTACTTACTAAAAGGTGAAAACTGTTGCCAATAACTGTTGTTTCAGACGCCCTCCTTTGTCTACAGCACTTATTAACACATTGTAGAAGGAAACTAGATCAACTGACCTAAAGTCATAGCCATTATTCATCTGTTTTCTCATTAGTGACACAAATAGCTCATTCTGCTACTGTTTTTTTTTCTGAGAAGCAACCTGAATTTGATCAATCTGCAACTCCCAAGATCTCATCCCCTTTTTAAAGATCAGCAGCAACTTCTCCCTTTACCAATCCTCCAGTATCTCACTGATCTCCTAAATCTTAAATGCATTAGAGATCATCACCACCTACGTACCTAGAACAAAGTTTATTGGGCCAGATGCTTAAAAACCTCTCAATTACAACTAGCAGGTTCTCACATATTCTGCGTTTCTCGATGGCCAACTAGATGTAGTAGCCCAAAGATATCTTGGGGTTTTTTGACCCTAAACTTAAGATGGATGAAGATAAAAAATGAAAATGCTGCGGCCACACAAGCTATCAATTTGCTATTTTCCCCCTCATCTGAATATTAGCAAGACACTTTATCAGCCTTTCTATTAGCACTAACCTACTTGTTACTCTTGATATCCCTTGAGGCCTGTGTCTCTTTTTGTGCTCTGGCTTTTCTCCTTGGGTACTGAGAAAATTTTTATGGTTTCTCATGTCATTTCTCAAAATGATTGTGCGTGTATACGTGCAATATACTGGTGTGTTTGTGACGGACTTCTTCTGCCCAGTTCCACACAGTAAAAACATGTATAGCTGGCCAGAAATTGCTTTGCCAATTAAAAAATACACAAGTTTTTCAGTTTCAAGGTAAAAGCTAAAATATAATTTCTTATTCTGATACCTCAGGGTAGGAGAAGTAATTTTCAGACCTCACAGTTTGAAACCATTTTGATTTTGCGCTTAGTTTTCTGCTACAAAATGAAATGTTATTTAATATTATATTAGAAGATGAATCAAAACATTTTTAACATCATTAGAATAAGTGGTTTATTAAGGGTTGGTTTTTTAAGCCACAATTGCTACCTTTGGAGGCCAAAAATATTTCCTGTCTCTTCCTCCCTCCCATAGCCTCAAATAGTATTGGGGGAAGAAAATTTTAGAGAAAATGAAATACATGAAATTCCTTTTGGTACAAAAATATGTTTTCTAGGTGAAGAATAAACTCCTGGACTTAAGCTTAGAATCTTATTAGTGTCCACAGAAAATTAAGTACAGGACCATCAGAAAAAGAGTAGGAAATAGCATTACTATGCCTTTATATAAATCCAGAACTTTTATTTCTAAAACTACAATGGGCATAGCTTGTCATCTCAGGAACAACACCAAATGATTGGAGAAGGGGCAAAGAATAACAGTGGGGATGTATCAAAGGTGTGGTGTCATTATTACACCCTCTTACATTGGAAAAAGACAACTGAAGCAGTAAATAATAAAAATGTATAAAATCACAGGTTACAGGGAGAAGCCAAATTGGGAAAGACAGATACTGGCTCCTTCCACAGAAGAACTAATGACCACAGATTAATCAAAGTTAACAGAAAGAATGAAAAAAAAACAAACCAGAAGAGAAGGATGCTTTTCGTGTATTTACCTGAGCTGGGGGTTCCCTTCCACAGAAGGCTATAGCCTTTAGAAGTTTACAAAGACTCCAGAGATTGTACTAGGTTTTGTTCAAAAAGTTTGGTGAGGATTGCTACAAACACAGAAACTACTGTGTTCTCTGGAAAAAACTTGCCTTAAAAAATGGCTCCAAGCAGGGAAAACATTTGTGAGCACTACATTTGACTTCTCTGCTTTTCCCAAAACATCTATTTTTGGTTGAAACATGATGCTAAGGTAGGTATCCAAATACCACACATCTTTCAAGCTTCCCTTTCCCTCCCAAAACACATCTTTGTTAAGCACCTACACTAAAACATTTAATTTCTCATATATCACTTTGTGGCTCTGGGTGATAACCTTCCTTTTAAACAACCAATGTTGACCACCATTTTTAGTATTTTCCCCGTTCTTTCACATACATCAATATCAAGGAGTATTCATGAAGCTTGTTTTCTTAATTTAGTATTCCAGCACTGGATTTTCGTTCATTCATTCATAGAATGGCCCAGGCTGGAAGGAACCTTAGAGATCATTTAATCCAACCTCTCTGCCATAGGCAGGGACGCCTGTCAACTAGGTCAGGCAACACATGGGGACCGAACAGGGATCGAACCCGTGACGTTGGTGTTATCAGCATCACACTCAATCAACTGAGCTAACCGGCCCCCCATGATTAATAATCTGTAAATCTCATGACTGGAACACTAATAACTTTTTCACCAGCATATTTTCTGATTTCTAATAAAGTGATTAGAAAATTGTGTGGCCTTTCTTGTAGTGAAGTGAAAGCCACATGCCCGCTACACGGTTACACGGTTACAAAGAGCCGTAGGATCATCTTTCTTCTAAGACAATTGGTTGAAATAGGTAGAATGCAGAAGTTCTTATTGCAAAGGAAGCATAAGTATGTCTTGTTCCCTCAGGAAATAAAACAATTATTTGCAAATTAATTAGCTGCAGAACCTAGCAAAGATCTTTCTTCAATTCTGAGTAACTGGTTAAACATAAGATGAAAAGATTTCATGCTTATTTCATAAAAATATCTATATGTACATTCTGTGAGCTAATTTTCACTATACAATTATTTTATTAAATAATAACTTTCTCAGAAGTGAAATATATATACTTTCGTGTCAATAAGCAAGAAGATCCTGCATAACTTTTTTCCTCCAAATTCCCATTTTTGTCCTGATAAAACACCTAAACCAATAAAAATAGTTTTATTCCCATGCCCCCAGCATTTTCACAACTTTTACATCTCGAGTTGGACTGATACAATGAGATAATACACTGCACTATTAAAATACATTTCAAATATGAATTTTCTACCCAACAGCTTTCTAACTTCAACATGAGGGTGTTTATGATAAGAATAATTAAAATAGCCCATTCATTTGTGTTTCCTCATATCCACCTAAAGAATTTTTTGTGTTTCTAAATACTACCCACAAAAATGCACATGGCAAACCCTTCTATTAATCTGCTGAGTGCCAGCTAACAGATAACAAGGCATTGATTTGTTTTTTGTGGTTTTTTTGTTTTGTTTTTTTCTGGTTGGTTTGTTTCGGTTTTTTTTGGGGTGGTGGCTTTGGTGTGGTTTTTTTTTTGTTTGGGGGTTTGTTTTTTTAAATGTGGTACACTACACTGCAGCTGATTATTACAGTTAGGGGTTCAAAATATACATCAGACAGCACAGCTTTGCCTGCACAACAGGAAAGCCACAGGCCTGTCTTAAACAGCAGGGCTTTATTCTAACCATATTGTTACAACCTTAAATTCTTATCTTTGCAGCCTTAATAGACATTTCCTATTTACATAAGCAGTGTACAAAAATAGTAAGGATAAACTGAACAGTTTCTGTAAAAACAGAAACTCCTTCTCTTCTTACTATCTCTCTTTCTAGGTCATCTCCCGTTTTACCGCTCATTAAGATTTAGAATTTATGCTGTATGTACAGACACACTGCAATGACACAACTGAAAAATCACTGGAAAAATACACAATTAATTATTTCTCAACATACATTAAAGTGGCACCTAAATCCCAAATGACCCATAGGAAAATATTTTAAGACCTGCATTGGAGCACTCCTTGAGCTGAACCCCTAGAGAAATGTTTTGTGGAAGCTCAAACTCACAAAGGATTGGGATTAATCTAAGGGGAGAACATGGAAATGAAGGAAGAAGCCTTCTGAAGATGTAACACTTCCACCTCGTGTCACCACAGAAGAAAGTTTCACAAGCTGGGAAAAACTTAAGCTTTTCTTTGTCTTCCCGCAAATGAATCTCTAGGGAATTATCCCCATGCAAGACCTGATGGAGATTCTGAGTACTGTTAGTACACTCATGATATCTCTATCCAAATCCTTTCCTCACTCCCTTTTCCTTCCCCAGAGCAGGTTCTTTACTAATACAAAGCCAAAAGTGTCAGATGCTGTAATACAGATCTTGAATGATCCCTACTATTTATTCTCTTAAGAAAACAATTTTTAAATTGCTGAATATGTAATTTTCTTCAATTATTTTTTTAATTCTCACTCTCCCACTGAGCCAACAAGCTCAGAAGTTACGAACAAGGCTGGGCACACAAGCAGACAGTACATTCACACAACACACAAAAGCAGCACTAATAATCTAATGTAAAATTTAGGCCACTATCTCTGGAACATGTCAAAAGAGAATAAATAAAAAAACATTTTCTGGTTTAAAAACATTGAAATAGAAACTAACATCCACATTCACTTAGCAATACATCACTATGGATTTCTTTTTCCCTTCACTAATTCAGTCAAGCTTATTTGGCCTTAGATCGACTTAAAAAGCAGCTTTGACTTAGTTGTCTACTGATCTTCTATTTCTAAGCCTTTTGATCCGGAAAACATACATTAATATTTACTTCTTATCACATCATTAAGGGTCTGATTTTACTGGATTTCAACTGAATAACATGACAAATTTGAAAGCACTTTTAATTTAAGTCCCCATTAGTTTTAGAATATCTTTGTCCTACCCTATGACTACTACTTTTATATTCTAAACCATCCAATTAACAAGGTAGTTTTCGTCCGTCACCTCTTTTGTCAGGAAGCAAATTCAATCAACTCAACTATTTCAGCTGGACTATGGCTCTCACCTCTCTCCCAAAACTCCAGAAAACCATTTTGATGGGGGTGCTTCCAAATTGTATTCATAGAAGAGGAGCTGAAAGACTTCATTTATGTTTTATATGTTTAAATTCTGGCATCTTGAAGCAAAGTTCTGGAACCTAAACCACTTTTACTTTGGGTTACCATCTGGATGCCTCTCACCAGAAAGAATTCTAGTAGCTCCAACAGTGACTGCAGAAAATCTAAGGAATTCATATCTTAAACATATATTTCTGATCTTTGATGCTTAAGACTTCGTCTTAAATTTCTATAGCTCAACACCTATCAACAGATTAAAGGGAACTGTGTGCTGAACATCTTTCACTCTCATCCCTGAAATAAAGGATATGTACAACAAAGGCTTTGATTTGCCTAGTCACATGGGAAACTGAGAAGGTTACAATATGTCAGTTGACAATCCAGGATGGGGAAAAATTAAGTTGCTCTCAGACTGAAGTCTACTATCACAAATCGTTTGAATGGAACACACCCATTCCCCTGAAAATTCTCAAAAGAACTGAATTTACTGGATGCCAGTAATTAATTTAAGAAATGGAGTAAAAAATTCATTCAAGAAATGGAGTAAAAAAAAAAAAAAGTCTCAAACTTGCTGAATATTTTCCATTCCAACTATTTTCAAAGAGGAAGTATTTTCAGCTTATAGTAAGTTTTTGTTTTATTTCAAACTGGGAATTTCAGATTAATACTAAATGCATTTTGAATTTTTTTTATAGGTGAGATTACCTTCTTATTTTTTTTCCATTTTGCTAACTTACAAAAGTGTGGAAGATGGATTTTTTTTCCTGCTTTGAGAAATGCATTAAACAAGCATAGAATGACAGCACTGTTTCCTAACACTTGCTTGTTTAGAAAGCTACCCAGCCAAGGGTGATCCTGCTTCGGAGTCAGTGCAGTCACATTTTAGTTCCATTAGCATAAATGTTACTCTTGCATAATTTGGGGGAAGTAATTTAATCTCTGACTTATTTCCCATGTGTAAAATTAAAACAAATTTGTTTTCAAAGACTTCCTTTTCAACTTTAATATTATTTTTGGCACAAGAAACATTCTCATTACGTCCTGAACAATCCAACTTTTAGTATTACACAGTACTCTAGTACATGCACAAAAAAATAAATTTCTTTAATACTTATTTCAACATACATCATCCTGACAGTCTGCAGATTTCATCAAGTTCTTAAAAATGTTTCTACATCTTAAAAATATGATTATATATGACTATATTTACACAAAAGTTTTGGATTCCAGTTCCCTCTGAGTCATTTAGTTTGGACAAGTTTATTACCTTTGGAATTTATCTATCCTTGCACTTAACTCTTAGCAAATTTGCATCTGCTGAATCCCTGATGAGCGCTGTAAGAAATGGGTTGATCTAGTATGAATCTGAAATGAGGGGTCATCTAGGGAGGCTTCCATCAAAACTGGCACATCTTTTTGGAAAGTTCTAGCTATCCAGTGCCACAAGCTGTTTAACAACATGAGTTATTGTCAGAAAATACGTTCCTTAGATGCCAAATAATTTTTATTCCCCCAGTTAACTGAGTCTTTGCCTTCTTGCTGTAATTAGGAATGTCAGAATCCTTGCCAGTGTTTAATACATTTGATTCTCCCGTAAAAAAAAAAAAAGGGGGTTATCCTCCCTCCGACATTTTATAATGGGAGTAAACTCAGCCATTAGGCACAGATATCAAGAAAGAAGGATTTGGTTAATAAAACCATTTAAAAGTCAGGATGTTTCCTTCTGTCTTGGCTTGCTTCTTTGCTCAGTAATATGGAGACACTATAGAGACAGTTTTTCATCTGTAACATGGAGCTTTGAGTTCAGACAGCTTTCACTTGTGGATTTCTGACTTTTTTCTTGACTTCCCCTTCTGCTAATGACACTATTTAAAATCAGTTAATAGAAGCTCGAGAAAAAGTCTGCCACTTGACATATTTAGCAAGAAAAATAAATGCTGCAGTAGTGACTAAAGGAATCAACGTGCTATTTGTTTGTCTGCTTCTTCCCGACTGGAAAATTCTTTCCTGTTTTCATCCTACTTCTCGAAAACTTATTTATAAAAGAGTATAAAATCAACAGTAACTGTTCTTCCTAGCACAAGAGCTCCCTCCTTTAATTTTCTGTGTTCTAGGTTCACTTATGAGCAGACAGACTGCACCTCTGGCACAAAACGTTCTCAGCTGAAACAACACAACAAAGGGCTAACTAAGCTCCTGTTAGACAAAGAATAGTAAGTTCCTAAACTGAAAGGTTAAAGCACTTGGGTTGGCCTTCCTCACTGTTCTTGAAAACTCCAACCCAGAGTAAAACTATCCAGATCATATATTTTTTAGCCAGAACACAGAGGCAAACTGCTCAGATGTCTAATCAGGTCATGACTGATTTTCCTAGGGTGTGAACATTTTCTTACTCTGCAGTTAGATAAATTTAAGGTCTTCTAAGGTTGAAATATACGCCTATTTCAGAAGTGGCATTTAAAGCATTTGCCAAAATGTGGCAGACATGTGAATGCCCATTCTCAGCCTCATTTCCTACAGAGGCTTGAACCAGTCTCCCGTATCCCAGGTGAGTGCTGTAACCACTGGGACCCGAACAAATCTTTCATAGCATGTACAGAATATCCTTAGGAGCAGAAACAAGGACTATTAGAGAGTGAAATTTCTTTTCAAACCGAAAAGAAAGGCATTCAACTCAGCTATTTTTCTGAAGCTATTGGAAGGAACATTTACACTCACTCCATCTATGGCCTATATTTTGGAGTACTCAACAGCTTTGTGATAAGGACACTCATTGGATTGTCAAAACCGAATACACAGTCTCTGGTCCAAATCAGGTACAGAAGTGTCTTCAACCAAAGCAAGTATCTGCGTTTTAAACCAGCTTTTTATTCCAATACCTAGTATCACAGAATCATAGAAAAATTTGGGTTGGGAGTGACCTTAAAGATCATTTAGCTCCAATCCCCCACCTGGGACATTTTCTTTTCATAGTAAGAAACAAATAGATGCCTTTTAATCTCTCTCCCCTTTTGCACATTTGTAAGTTCATAGAATGGTTTGCTTTAGAAAGGATCTTCATGATCATGTAGTTCCAAGCCCCTGTCATGGGCAGGGAAATCTTCCACCAGACCAGTTTGCTCAAAGGCCCGTCCAACCTGGCCTTGAACCCTTCCAGGGAGGGGGCTGCCACAGCTTCTCTGGGCAACCTGCTCCAGTGTGTTGTCACCCTCACAATGAAGAACTCCCTTCTTTACATCTTGTCTAAATCTACCCTCTTCTACAGTTTGAAGCCATCATGCCTTGTCCTGTCACTACACTCCCTGCTATAGAGTCCCTCCCCAGCTCTCCTGTAGCCCCCTTTAAGTACTGGAAGGCTGCTACAAGGCCTTCCCTGAGCCTTCTCCTTCTCCAGGCTGAACAGCTCCAACTCTCTCAGCCTGTCCTCACAGGGGAGGGGCTTTAACCCCTGAGCATCTTCATGGTCTCTTCTGGACTTACTCCAACAGGTCTGTGTCCTTACATTGGGGACCCCAGAACTGAACACAGATTGGGTCTCTCCAGAGCAGAGGAGGAGAATCACCTCCCTTGACCCGATGGCCACACTTCTTTTGACACAGCCCAGGACACCATTTGCTATCTGGATTGTGAGTACACATTGCTGGGTCATATTCAGTTTTCATCCACCAACACCCCCCATGCCCTTCCCCTCAGGGCTGCTCTCAATCCAGTCATTGCCCAGCCTGTATTTGTGCTTGGGATTGTCTCAACCCAGGTGCAGGACCTTGCCCTTGGATTTCTTGAACTTCATTAGGCTTGCATAGGCCCACCTCGCCAGTCTGTCCAGGTCTCTCTGGATGGCAGCCCTTCCCTCCAGCATGTCAACCACACCACACAGCTTGGTGCTGTTGGCAAACTTGCCGAGGGTGCACTCGATCCCACTGTCCATGTCGCTGACAGAGATGTTAAACAGCACCAGCATCAGTCTCAGTACTGACCCCTGAGGAACACCACTTGCCCACTGGTCTCCATTCAGACATCAAACCATTCACCACAACTCTTTGAGTACAACTACCCCGCTGATTCCTTATCCACTGAGTCGGCGATCCATCAACCCCTTATATCTCCAATTTACAGACAAGGATGTCATGTGGGACAATGTCAAACACTTTTCAGAATTCCAGGCAGATGACATCAGTTTTTCTTCCCTTATCCACTGACACTGTAGCTCCATCACAAACAGCCACCAGATTTGTCAGGTCCAGTTTGCCGTTAGTGAAGCCACGTTGGCTGCCACTAATCACTTCCTTATTTTCCATGTGCACTACCATAGACTCCAGGAGAATGTACCCCATGATGTCACTCAGCAGAGAGGTTAGAATGACTGGTCTTCTTTTTTTCCGTTTTTAAAAATAGGGGTTATGCTTCCCCTTTTCCAGTCAGAGGGAACTTTACCAGACCGCCATGACTTCTCAATTATGATGGAGCTGAGTAAATGCATCCTTCAGTTCCTTCAGGACCATCAGATTCATCAAGTTCCATGCACTTCTGCACCTTCAGGTTCCTTAGATGGTCTTAAAACTGGTCTTCCCCTATGGCGGGCAGTCCTTGCCTTCTATGACTTGAGTGGTGTGGCTGGAGCATTTGCTGGTGAAGACTGAGACAAAAGTCACTGAATACCTCAGCCTTCTTCATCTCCCAGGTAATCAGGGGTTTAGTGTGAGTATGAACTGTTTGATTTCCTTTTCATCTTCTCCGTTTCAGGTACTAAACTGACTGAGTCAGGATGTTAAGAAAGCAGAGGCCACAAAAAGGCACATAACTTCATACAGTCCTGAGAACTGTAACAGTAGCTCTTTGAACTACATTAAGTATGATCAGAGAAAAAGCTCCATTTTTTCATAGTCACTAGGAGCTTTCTGAACCCTTTGGCATGTAGGTGTCATCAGACTAAGCTACAGAACAGTAAGCTAA
>NW_009732306.1:43464-65145 GCF_000703405.1 Apaloderma vittatum | reverse complement strand
TCTTTCCCTGGAAACGTATAAGTGTAAGGAAGGTGAGGGGGTTTTGGGGGAGAGGAGGGGAAATGCACAAGGGAGAGAAAAAAAAATTACTAAAGCAAATGTGTCCTTTCTAAATAAAGCTAGAGATTACTAATGACTTTATTCCTATCCCAGAAACAGCGGATTATTCAGTTACACATCTACACAGGTAAATGAACAGCATGACTGGCAAAGAAAAAGTAAAAATGAAGATGGCATTTTAACAAATGTGCAGCCTCGAAGGCAGTGCTTGTAAGTGGACTTTGTAAGCGGACTTATCGTGGAGTCAAGAGACAAAAACATTTCTTACAGCTGGTGATGACAGAAAGCGAACATATGGAGCAAATGAGGAGAAAAACGCTGGTGGAATGCAGAACACTTGAAAAGCTAAATCATATTACAAGAAGTAATTTATCAAATTTTCAATCAGTATGCCCTCCCTGCTATGACTTATGATAGGAATCTTGAAAACTTGCTAGAAAAGATGAAGAAGAAAAATAGATGGAAGTTACTAGGGACTGAGAAGCAGAAAACAATAGAAACAGTACTTGTTGTCCAGCCTAGGAATGAGTGGTTGACTATCATCTTGACCACCAATATATCTTAAGACTTAAAAGGCAAAAGCCACAATTCTATTGCTTCCACTGTCTCTAAGACTTCTGCTGACAGAGATTCTCTTTACTGAACAATGCCACCACCCTTTATTAGTGGACCAGTAACACACACTTAAACAATTCAGGACACCGTTCGAAAGAGAAAAGTGGTATATATGTATTAAAAATCTAGATGTTCCTGTAACTGAGTTTTACCATAAAGTCAAATGAATATTATGTCCTTACTTTCTGCCAGACATAAGTAGAACAAATAAGGAACAAATAAACAAAAAGAACAATAAGCCAGATCAAATCTAATTACTCAAGACTGAATTTAAAAAGTATCAGGCATAAAATATAGAGATTGTACACAGGTAAAGAATAGTTTGGTGTTTAACCATTTACACTGGTGTTCAATGTCTGGTGTCTGACACAGTCACTCTGTATGCTTCTCATACCAATCAAAGGTAAAGCAAGGTCACTATTATAGCACTCCAAAGAAGATTAAGTAGAAGGTCCTAAATTATAAACAGCACATACAAATACGCGAGCATCAGTTACCACAATCAGCTGCCGCAAGATGATTTGTTGAAGAAGACAGACGTTCTCAACAGGAACCCCAGAAGCAAGAGGACCCAAGCAATCATTTGGATTGCCTGTCTACATGAGCTTTCAACTCTGGGTGGCCCAAGAACTTGGCTGCATAACTGAGGAGTTAAATACTCACTGCCACATGCATCTCAGTGAGAGCTACTGACTACAAAGGGAGACTAAATAACCAACAGGGAAACTGGTAATTATCTCCTAGATGGGCTACTCCATGAGACGCGTTCCACCACTCATACTCCAATGACTTTCTATGCAACGGTGCCTTTAGATCTGCAGCAGTTCTAGATAGACAGGCAAAACAGAGAATCAGAAGGAACCAAGAGGAGTCTGTAGCAGACCTTATATTTTGAGTAACAATCCTAAAATCCTGAAGCCGAGAAGTCAGTCTTCTTGCCACTGCATTGAATATCTTCCTAACTAGAAACAAGCATTTTACATGAATGACACAATCTTTTCCAGCATCTTTTCTAAATAAGAGTTAAAAGTTCTAGATGTGTTTCTGCCAAACATAATGATAAAGAACCTGTAATTTCTTGCTTCTATCCCTCACTGCAATTCATGAACCACCACAGCATGCAGCATACTGACTGCAAAGAAGGGAATATTCTCAAGTTCTCAGCACCATCTATTCTGAGCCAGCTGAAGTTTATTCTTGCTGAACTTTTATAGATTGATGTTCAGATAAAAAGAAAAAAATCTTAAACAAACAAAAGGAACAACAAAAAATAATCATTTTAATGAGATGAAAATTCTACTGCTATATCACTGGAATAATTCATAATTTAAAAAGAAAAAAGAAAGCAAATAACAGCCCCAGTTAAATGGAAAACAGCACAAATAACCCAGTCAAGCACTAAAAGAGTTTGCAAGCTGTTGTATTGACATGTAATTTTGTATCTTATGAATATCTAAAACTTTCAGACCAAAAAGGTCCAAAGAAAAGGCTGTGGTGATACTTATATTGAAATTTCTGTAACAAAAGGAACATATATATCCATATGGCATAGGAAAGCCTAGAGTCCAGTAACTCTTGGAAGGAAATTACTCCTCTAAAGGGCATCATTAATAATGATATTACCTTAACCTTAGAGATATGTATTTCTGTTTACAGAATGTATATGGACATTTAGAGATCTACACCAGGAAAGTCCAGGATATAGATTTAAAGGCAGCACCAGATAGAGGGTAGATGGATTTGAAGGTGGCAAAGATTTTATTTTTATAGTTTATAGCTAGCTAATTCCCTTTTAGTTCTGCAGACGTGGAATGGAAGTCAGCATTTGTCAATCATGCTTTGATATTTAGAAACTGATCATTAAGTATCATCTTCTTCCTCCACCGAAAAAAACCCCCACAAACTTCAGACAACATAAAGCCAATAAGAGTAAAAAAGAGGACTCAAGGTATTAATTGCAAATACCGACGTATTAAGCAGAGCATTAGGTACCAGCATAAAAATCAGTTTCTGCTTATTACAAGATGAATACATAAAACTATCATGAAAAGCTTTCATGTAACTTGAAAACATTTGTTGGCTAGGGCAACTTTGAGATGAAAATATTCTTTTCAGGGGGAGAAATATGACTCCACCACTTTGCTTTACAGTGGCACAATCTGCTTGTTCATCACATACAAACCTTTACAGTCAAGAGTAGTCAGAGTTATCACTATGGTAACATGGGTGCAACAGATCAAGCTTGTCTAAGTTTCCCTTCTCAGTCTTCTTATTTCATTAAGCTTAGTGAGTTTACAGTCAAAGGCAACCAACAAAAGAAAACAGGCCAAAGGGGAACATGACCTGAGAATGCAGAAAAAGAAGAAAAGTAGAAGAAGTTATCCTGGATTAGTGGAAAGGAAAATCAGAGGCAGTTCTCAGAATTGTTTCTTGGCAACTGCTCATTTTAATTCAACCATTGATATTGAGATATAGCCAGGGAACGTACCCTCTATGACTGAAGTGACAAATTTATAAGTAGAGGATAGTCATTCCCCTAACATCTTTACTGGCTAATGGTATTCAGACAATGAAGTATACAAAAGAGAAGAAAACAAACTGTACAAAGAGATGTTATAGGTCAGGTCCTGCCTATTTCATTCCTGGGAAGTCCCATTGCACCTCTTGACTCTGTCTGCGTGAATAAATTGAAAAGCATTGTGAAAGACACACAACAATTATTTAATCCCAGCCTGGAGGATCATCTATGGCAATGATACAGTGGCCCTTGTGAAATACTGGAGAATCTCTTTACTACTTCAAAAGAACAAAAAAGTTCTGTATCATAATCTACATTTGTGGAAGATTTATTAGAAATGTGAACTGAAGTCAAGCCTTTTAGTGGCCTCCATTTTCTGGCTGGTAAATCTAATGGCAGGATAGCTTTTCCAAATGCAATAAAATATTGATCTGGGCAACGCAGCGTCAGTAAATTAAAGTCAGCTTTTAAAAAATTTCTTCATGCCAACTATATAGGAGGGATATGCACCAAGAGATCGCAGACCAGATATTTAAAGCTACACTTAGAATTGGGGCTACACAGAAGAAAGTTCAGCAGAACATGGCAAAGATCCAAAAGCTTAGAAATGCTATTTGTTTCAAGAAAAAAAAAATCATTTCTCAAGGTCCAAGACCAAACTCCCAGTCTTCTATTTTTCACTAGTCAGTAACAAAGTTATTTGGTGATGTTGCAGGCTCAAGGTCAACATCACTAAGGAGATGTAGGTTGTGAGGTTTTACCGCAGCAGCAAGCACACAAGGTGATTATTTATTTAGCTTGCAGGGTTTCATGATAAAACCACCACAATTCTGCATCAGTTCTGTGCTCTCCCTTTTGGCATTCAAGGCAAGCAAACAAGCCAATCATTAGTTTAAGGGGAAGAGAGTCATTCCATATCACAATGAAATTCTTTCAGATTCCCGTGCAATCAAAGTCTCCCTTTAGAATTCCACACGTTCCCTCCCCCCTTATACTGAAAGGAAAAAGACCTTCTTGCATTCTGTCTCTGAATGGTGAGTTTTATCTAACTGACAGCAATATTAACTTCAAATGCTACTTTTTAGGCCTGGAAAACTGGGAAGGGAGGAGTGAAGAGGAACCAAATCAACTATTCCCTACCATAATTTTTGAGAAACGGGATTCAAAAACTGGATTCATTGAGATTTTCGTCTTTTATCACAAACAATAAGGAAAATGCATATATATATATATGCATAACCTATATATATATATATGTATAACCTAAGATCTCCATAATACATCCCAGCACACAGTGAAGGAAATGCCTGCAAGGTATCAGTGCTTTGGGATACAAGCTTGTCCTGCAATTACACAAAAAGCTTGGAATTAATAGTTAAATCTAAAGGAAGTTGCAGACACTCCTTATACATTTGTCACAAGTGTAAAAGTCTTGACTAGGGAGTTTTACTTATTTATTGCCAACATGTTATTGAGAGAAAAAAACCACAACCAACCCATAATTGAATAGACATATAGGAAAATACTTCTCCCCAGAGCCCACTACAACATTTCTCTCCCCTCCTCAGTCTCCACCTGGTTGTTTTTGCCATGTGTTACACTCAGTTTGTCCTAATCCCTTCAGTGTGGCCATGGCAGTTCAGGAGGCTGGGGTCTGCATAACGGTGGCTTTCTTCCATTCCTCACTTCTGACTTTGTTTTCCTCTACTGCTCTTTGCTTCTAAGTTGTTTTCTTCTGCTCTAAGTTTAAGACAATCCCTCAGGGTCGTTCACGCAACAGCATGGCTACTCCACAATCCAGTTATCATCCAAGGTATCCTTGCTCCAGCACAGAGCATCTCCTTCCAAAACCGTCTCCAGCTGAGACCCTAAAATGTCTCATTCCACGTGTCTTCTCCAAGAAAAAGCTTATGTCACCATTAATCCTATCTTCTTAGTAAATTCTTACCATGTTTCTCATTTTCACCTTGGAACAAGTCAGATATGAAATCTGCTGTGAACCTTGAAATAGATTCTATTAACTGAACATTAAAATACAAACAGACATTGAAAATAGCCCAGAGGGTACTTAGATTTGACCCTGGAAATCAATGCACAAACTTTAATATTAACCTTGACTTCTGAAAACATCTGGATAATGGCAGAACCCTTTGCTCTTTATAGTATTTAACAAACAGATTATGTCATAACCAGCAAAAGAATATAATCACACACATAATTTCTAGAACTTAGCAGTACTAATTTAAAATTCCTTCCACTTTTACCTCTCATAACACAATCTAGCTACCCTACTTTTCAATTTGCCTACCACAATCATGTATTCTCTTTACATTACGGTGTTAAGTACACATGTCTTGGAAGGTCTTAAAGAAAACTAGTTCTGTGCTACTCTGCTCTTTCCCAACCTGAACTCCTTCATGGGTACAGAACTAGTATTATTATTTCATTGTTTATTTACACCATTAACAGCAGAGTGGGGAAAACACTAGATTAAATAAACTTTATTCCTTTCCTTCCGGTTTTATATTCTCTTAAAATACGTACCACACAAAACTGCAAAACTAACTCATCATGAACATATCCATAAAATGGTGAAGTTTGAATTTTTTTTTTAAAATAAATATGTTCCAGGAACAAGCAGATATGAAAGTGCTATACCATACTACAGAGCGCTTGAATGCTTTTTGTGAAAATGAGTTCATCAGTGACAGGATAAAAATGGTAAGAATTAATATCTGGTTTGTAAAAAGGAAAACAGAAGTAAAATAGAAGGGTAGCCCTTAGAAGGATTAAACTAATCAAATCAGTACAGAGGGATCAACAAAAGATATGTAAGAAAACACAATATGAACACTGAACAGACACGAGGATTGCAGGGAATCACACACATAACTCTTTCCAGCCTGGGAAATGGTGATATGTTTGTATAAAGTGCACTAGGCATGAAGGATGGGAAGTCTTTGTGCTTGATTGTTAGCATCCCTTGTTCAAAATGCACACAGGGACATACTCTGATAATTTGTAATTTCCAAATAAGTCATTGTAGTTGGTACAGCCTTTTTTTTTTTTCCTTTTTTAAAATCTCTCTCCGTCTATTTTGCGTTACTTAAGGGAAATCATTTATGCTGCTTTAACCATTTTGGTTGATTAATTTTTTTTATTTATCTGTTAGCTCTAGTGGCTGTTCCACCTACTTAGCAGGACCAAAACATCTTACAATGACTACCTAGTGCCCTTAGGACCATTTCCTAGGTCAACTTAAAACAACCGCAGGTTTTATATGTCTACCTATACATATACACACCCATCCATCCCTGTGTGACACTTTTCTTCCAGGGCAGGCCTCTATACGTCAGAGCATCTTGGTCAGGAGCTCAAACAAGCTCAATCAGCTCCACGTTTAGGGAATATATTCTACAGAGATTAAAGTTATCTGAGGAGTCAATCAAAATGCAGACTTTAAAAAGCATGGATACAGACCACTACAGGTAGTACATTTGAAAACAAAGTATTTACATTCAAACAACGATGTAGTACCAGCAAGGTCTCTCACCCAGTAATATCCTCACTGAAGCACTATCTGAAAACAGAACGCATTTTCACAGTAATGAGATCATTTTAGCTTCAAACTGTGCTATTTATGTTCAGTAAATCTCACATTAATACCAAATATTCTTTTAACTCTTGCTTTGAAGCAGGTGTAACACTGGCCTAAGGAAAATGACATACACTCCAACCTCGGTCCTGGTGGTCCCTGTTCTAACAGTGTTCTTTCCTCCGCAGAATTATGCTCAACGCTGTAACAACACTGCTTCTCTCACTCCCTTCTGCAGCTGTCTACAAGACTTAACAAATAATTTTCCCTA
Organism: Apaloderma vittatum; assembly: GCF_000703405.1. Lineage (NCBI taxonomy): Eukaryota > Metazoa > Chordata > Aves > Trogoniformes > Trogonidae > Apaloderma > Apaloderma vittatum. The sequence continues at coordinate 58,086 of NW_009732306.1, read as the reverse complement.
AAGATTCCTGACACTATCTGTGGGATTAAGGCACCTTTGCCTGAACTTTAGTTCTAACCGCAAGACAATCATCTTGGCCAAAGCATTGCAAGAGTGCTTGGCTCTCAAAAAACTAACCTTTCTCATGGCATTTGATGTGGGATAATTATCTAAAACTACTTAACTGCTTGCACAGCATTGTTCACACATCAGAACATCGAGAGTTTCCAGTACAGCATGCAGCTGGTGCATAAGGAACTCTCCCCACAAAGGTTTCTAAGGTAACCTTAAGGGTTGGCAGCATTAGAGGAGCTTGATATTCTGACCCTAAGAGAAAAATCTCATGGAGCATGGAACACTGTGGAGATGGCGTGGTCAAGCTCTGTGAACACAAAGAACCTGGAGACATCAAGGAGCCAGTTGACTGCACATTTACTACCCTGGGCCAAGAGTCTGTCATCTTTTGGGTGAACTATGCTCATAATCTCATTATAATACCAAAACACACCTCCATCCCAAAAGCTACTCGTCTCTGAGGTGCAAGCACCCCTTGCTGAGCTTGTGCATTGATTTTTTTCTAGTCTATACCTTTAAACACAAAGTGAGAAAAATTTTACACCAATCACAATAAAGATATGCATGATTAGAGTCACTCAAGCTCCATCTGAAAGGTAACAAATAATATAAAAATGGTCCAAGATAGGGGGAACTTCAGGGAAGATACCACCATCATCGGGGGAAATACCACCATGGACCACTTTTGACTCCTGGGATCAGTCAACAGGCTGAGCCTCTCTCCTCCCCACCCATAGCAACGCCTTTGGGTAAGGTCTGAACACTTGGTCTCACCAAGTGCTGCCCTGAGATACTTAGGAAATCTTTATAGAGCTGCTCATAATCTAATACATTTGTAACTTTTGCACGTGCTTTTGCAGTCACTATCACTGGTAATCAAAACAAAGCGGTGCATCTGTTGCTTCAATAAATTATATTTGATTCAAATCTGGTTGTGTTAGTCCCTGTTGACACTGATACACAGAGTCTGGCCTTGTGAGTATATTGCCACTCTTGTGAAGGATGGCCTGGTAAATTGAAGGGCACCACAAGATCAAAGGCAATTGAGCATGTCACATTAGTAACATTGAACTGGGAGTCACTCAGAACCTAAGCCTAGCTGCCCCCAGCCTGTCTGATATCTGAGGACAAGCTGGAACATAAGAGGGTTTAGCCTCTGCCAAACTGATCTGCCGCTTTATCTACAGAGTCTGGCCATGTGAGTTTCTGCAACAGTAATTGTTGCCACTTGTCTGCAACAGCAATTGTTGCCCCTTCTTTTATCGCAACACTATCGAAATGCACACCTCCTTTCACATGCTTTAGTTGTAGTTTAGTACATTATCTATGGTTATCTACTGCTCCTGTAGCTCAGAGGTGAGAGCATTGGAGAAGAGTTTAGTTGTAGTTTAGTACATTATCTATGGTTCACTACTGCTTCTGTAGCTCAGAGGTGAGAGCATTGGAGAAAAGACTCAGGGGAGACCTTATAACTGCCTTCCAATATCTGAAGGGAACCTACAGAAAGGCTGGGGAGGGACTTCTTCCAAGAGTGTCCAGGGACAGGACAAGGGGAAATGGATTTAAATTGAAGGAGAATAGGTTTAGTTTGGATCTTAGGAAGAAATTCTTCAGTATAAGGGTGTGGCAAGACTCTGGAACAGATTGTCCAGAGAGGTTGTGGATGTCACCTCCCTGGAGATGTTCAAGACTGGGTTGCACAAGGCCTTGAGCAACCTGATCTAGTTAAGGACATCTCTGCCCATCGCAAGGAGGTTGGATTTAGATGATCTCTATGGTCCCTTCCAACCTAAGACATTCTATGATTACAAGATAACAACAGCCTGAGGAAAAGACAGATGTAAACGTACAAAATACCTTCTTTTGTTTGACCTTTTCTTTTCATAGGAAGAAAGAAATGGACGCCTTTTAACTTCTCTTCCCTCTTGCCCATTTTTAAGTTCATAGAATGATTTGCTTTGGAAAGGCCCATAACCATCATCTCGTTCCAACCCGCCTGCCATGGACAGGGACACCTCCCACCAGACCAGGTTACTCCAAGCCCCATCTAACTTGGCCTTCAACACTTCCAGGGAGGGAACATACACAAATTTTCTGGGCAATCTGCTCCTGTGTCTCATCACCCTCAAGTGAAGAATGTCTTCCTTATATCTTGTCTAAACCTACCCTCCTTCAGTTTGAAACCATTATCCCTTGTCCTAGCACTACACTCCCTGCTATAGAGTCCCTCCCCAGCTCTCCTGTAGGCCCCTTTAAGTACTGGAAGGCTGCCATTTCCAACCCCTCCTCCTCACCCTCTGTTTTCTTTTCTGCCCTGCTTGAAAGATTTTTCTTGGTGATGAATGAGCTAAGAAGGACTGAAAACATTAGTCGAAATAAGCATTCAAATGTGTATGCAAAAAAGGGTAGCCACAGTGTTCCATATCTTGATTCAGAACTCCACTTGCTCTTTTTTTTTTTTGTCATATCAGTCTTTGAACAGGTTCATCTTTAATCCAAAACCCCTTCAAACAAACAAATTTTTAAAAAGCTCTCATATGGGCAATTTTAGAATTGAATAAAAGTGAATAACTTGAAATAGAATGCTCAGTTGTGGAACTCTTTGCCAGAAGATATTGTTAGGTTTAACTGGATTAAAAATTATTTGAGTATTCCTGTTATCCACTTAAATGCCCAGAGTTATAAATATTAGGAGAGATGACAGGAGTTCTGAGAAGATTATAAACTGACATACTTTTGGACTTAAGCTAATTCTAACAGGGATTTAGCAGAAAGCCCTTCTGCGAACAGGTCATTTCATAGTACCTTTCTAAAGGTTTTCTTGTGCCTCCTTGTGAAAGCACCTTATACTCAGCCATCTCAGGGAGAGCTGTTTGATAGGAGGCTTGCTGATTTTATTACCAGCTGGCATTGTGCAAGCATATCAAAGTTTTGCATATCAAAAAGCAGAATACCTATGGCTGTATCAGATGTCACCAGTCACTTGACAGCAGATTATAAGCAAGAGATGACAGAAAGCAAAGATCCTGAATAATATCCATTTTAAAGTTTTCTGCACAAGTACAGGTTGTTAGAAAATGCCTGCAGGAACCAACACGGAAGTAGGCTGGGCGGTGAAAGTTGCAGTTAGCAATGGGGAGTGTAATATTTCTTTTAAGCCTACAGGGAGATGCTGTGTTTTGTCAGTGAGCCAGGAGCCAAAGAAAGGATGAGGCCTGAGTCACAAAAACTTATCAGGAAATTAAGGTAGTCTAGACAGGGTAAACAAACTAATTCCATTTGTTCAGGAATTCTGGTAATTGCAGCTTCTGGCTAATCCACAAATAGTTAAAATAGGATTGAACTGCATGCACAGATGCAGAGGAGGTAACTGCAATGAAGACAAAGCCCAAGGTAGCTGCACGTTTTCCTTTCTACCTTAGTCCTGCTGATTTTGATTCTGCTACTTCACACACACTCCTTCAGAAGGGAGGGCACCCCAGCGGGCAGCCTGGCAGGAAGATTACTTCAGAGGCCCAGCCACACATCTCAAATCTCTCTCAGTCAGCTCATTTCTACCCCCACATCTCTCCCCGGGGCTTTTTCTTCAGGCAAGCACACTGGCAATTGCAAGGAAGCCAAGTCAGCCACCAGTGGAGATAACAAGATCACCTCAGAGGAAGGATGACAGCTCAGACAACAGACCTGGAAACACAGCAAACAGTTTTAACAAAGAGCCAAGAGAGGAAGCTGTAAGTTAGTTTGATTAAGGGTCCTTACATTCCAGCTGTATAATTAGGTAGACATTTTTCCAGGGAAATTTTGTGGTCATCTGAACATTCTTGTTTTAACACATAGTGAAGTTTCCATTTAAATATAATGGAATATAATTTTATATAATTATATAATAATATAATTTTATTTAAATATAAAAGACCTTGGTTAAATAAACAGAAATTCACCTGCTATACCCTACACACATACAGACTCTCAATACAGTTAAAGTACATGACAAGTTACACTTCAGTCACAACCAAGAACCAGCTTTTAACTAGCTACTTCAGGAGACGGTAATAGTTTCAATTCAAAAACAATTTATCGCTGGTCACAAAAGCATCTTCTGCTCATGGTCTGCTGTTAAGTGACCCCTGGCAGCTGATGTAGCCCTGGACATTCCTCCTTTTGATGCACAAAAGCTAAAGGACAGTACATTAGACAACAGCAAGAACACACAGTGCCGGGACTAAAATCAGAATGTTTATCCCCTGCTCCCTAAATTGTCTCTAGTAATTTTCCCATAATACTAATACTTGCTGCAGATGATAGCAAGAGAGTGAATTGAGATACAGATCTCTTGTACTACTGCAGGGCAGTAAGGATGTATGAAGTGCAGTAGCCACTGAAACTTATTTTGAAAGAACTAGTCGGGCACAAAATTCACGGCACATCTGCATTTCTGGACGTCTCCTGTGAATCACAATGTCTCTGCATAGCATAAGTAGAGAAACAGATCCCTTTACTTCCATTTTCTGAGCATCAAAATGAGGTCTATTACAAAGCACTTGAACCAAGACCCCTTACCTGACTCTGGTACCAATGGTAAGCATCAGCTATTTATTTACAGTGACCAGAGTTATCTGTGGAAGAAGGAATAAAAATCTAGAAACATAAGAGTTTTTATTTCCCTTTATGTGCATGTAAACCCCTAATATTCTGTGATATTTTATAACCTGTAGTCCCAAAGTCTAACTCTATTCCTTCCATATTTTTGTTTTATTTATAATAAAACAATGACTGTTTTTGAAGGCCTGATTTATTCTCTAGTTACCGCTGACTATCCCAACTTCCTAAGCTTTAGCTCTGGCTGCAATCTTGGCAAATACCTACAAAATATGTAAATAAACAAAATCATATTTGAATAGAACATCTCAATATCCCTACTATCTCAAATTATTAATCATTCAATAGTAACATTCAGCGAAAGCCATGTTGTTGTTTTTTTTCCCCCAGATATCATTACAAACCTTTCCATCATCCTACCGAAGTCAACTGTTTAACTGTCAGATCTTTGGTACAACAGACTCTTTTCCCCTTTTATTTTTCTGTGAATGAATGATGCCTAGCATAACAAGAGTTCAATTCCATTACTGTGGACTGACAGACTTTGCCACAATAACGACCAATGATACTGACCAGCATGCCAAAAATATCAATCAATTCTTCAAACTGATGGGTAGTATAAAAGGAATTTAAGGCAAACCATATAGAGCTTTTAAAATGAAACCAAGGAATAGCCCATGTAGTTGCAAAAATATCTGACTTCTTCATTGTGTTCATAATTAATAGAAGTTTGAGGAATAAATTTCTATCATTAAAAAGTTACGATTAATAAAGCTGAAAACCTTGCAGCAGAGATAAGATTAAATTGCACACTTCAATTTATCTCAGATTTTCTTAAGGTCATATTTTCTAATTGAAATTACTTGTCAGCACTGACATGAGAGTTGTGTTATTTCTTCATCAATTTGAATTTGCAGTTTTCTACATCGCATTTCTGTCTGAAAAGTTCAGTCCAGATGTAATGATTGATTATTTTAGCAACAAGAAAGGCCTGACTCATATCTTGACTAATTGCTCAGTTTGTATTAATCACTGCAGCAAGTAGACAATCTTCCTGATATATTCACAGTACAGTTGGTTCCTCTCTGTTTACTATAATGCACAAGAGGAAGAGACATTTCTGAGTACTGTCACAAGGAAACTTTCTGGCCTCTATTGGGAAGGCAAAATACAGTTTCTCTATGGCTCACTGGAGGACCTGCTTGAGAGTTTGAGAGTTCCTTCAGACACAGTAAAATAAAAAAAAACAAAAAACAAGCACTTTCTCCTGTGACTGAACACCGGAACATGTTTGCCCAGAGACTTTATGGACTCTGCCATCTTGTGAGACATTCAAGGTTCAGTTTTAGTCTTGAGTAACTTGCTCTAGGTAACCTTGCATTGAGCAGGAGGGTGGGATTGCAGAGTCTCAAGATGTGTCTACCAGCCTCAGCAGTTCCGCGCTTCGGTTCATATGCTTCCCTTAGAAAAAAATGGAACAAATTTCAAATCACAGGTTTTCCTTGCCCAGGGCATTTAACAGTTTCTGTTAGACAGCCTTTAGGTTACACCGGAACAGATGATGAGTAGCAGCACACCAGCACACTCATAAGGGTTTACCACAGAATCATTACCCTACTTCTAAGTACTTTTATGGCACGATGACCCCTGCACTGTTGGCTGCTCAGCAATCCAGTTTTAAATAAAAGTTTGAAGGATATTTCCAATGAATGCACTTTCTCTCCCTCTCAGCTATTTAACTAGGCCACTAGCACTCAAGTGATGAGCAGGACAACTAATATTTATTGCTGACACTGACACCTTAAAGGGGTATAGCAGTTAGCTACAACCTACAGGATTATTTAAATTTCTAGCCTTGAGGATGGTACCTATGTCTTTGTGTTTGTTTTTTTTTAAACATAGATGTATCATGTACAATTTCATACTTCTGTTTTTAACATTTAATACACTGTCTTCTGTCTCTCACTGAACAATCCTTATTGCTCTATCTCCATTTCTACTCATTTTGTAGTGGTGTTGTAAAGTACATTTATGATATGTGAATATTTCTCACACAGCTGAACAGGGATATATACTCATTGTAAATCTCACTTTAGAGACAGGTGAAAACAACTTAGGTATGGTAATGTTCAGTATTGCTTTACTGGATTGTCCTTACATAAACCAGTGACATCTATTGCTGAAAGTTGGCAGTCAACTTTTCCATAGGCTGAAAGTAATGTGCTTTTTTTAAATACAAGAGTATTTTCAATATTTGATATAATTATTGTCTGGGTTGCTTCAATTCTTCATAATGGTATTTACATGTAAGTTCATTTCATAAAGCTCAAGTTGCCATTTAAATAATTCTACAAATTGTACACATTCACAGCTGTGGCTTATTTTCTTTAGTAGAAGGAAAGTTGGAAGTCACCTGAAGTTTGGTGTTTTGTTTGGTTAGTTTTATTTGGTTTCATTTTTTTTAAAGGGGGATTGGAGGTTGTATAGGCATGCAGTTTGAATGGATTTTCTTTCTGTTATGATCTCCCTTTACAAAAAAAAAAAAAAAAACACGTGGAAAAAACCCACAAAACCTCATCTTCTGCAGGCAGTATTTATGAATGTGTGCGCAAGTCAGTAGCTGTGACTATTCTGGAAACAGACTTCTATCATCATGCTCATGATTCTTACATTGTCTTGAACGTCAGCTCCTGGCATAGTCTGGCCCTTGTTCTATTTTACTTGCACATCGCCTACCACATTGATGTCAAAATAAATCCATCAGGTATTAATGCAGTTTATATATATTCTGTAAACTCTCTAAAAGGATATTCAGATCTGATCCAACATCAATTAACTTGCTTGTAAAGCTGGTTAAGGAATAAAAAAATAAATAAACGAAACACTCTCTGAGAATCACTTTTTGCCACAAAGCTCTGAAAAACGTTGGATTTGCATATCAGTGTGAATCAGAGACAGTTTGTTTTAAAATAAAACCAAGTAACAGCTAAATGCATTCGAGCTAACAAGTTCAATTGCTCAGAAGTGAAAAACTTGAATTTTGTTTTGAACTTTTTAATTCCTGTTAGGATTATAATATAAAGAGCTAATTATTATCTCTCTCTCTCACACACACATACATACACACACACACATCTATCCCTAATGTTTCCATAAATCCCACATAACTTCTTTTTCCCTGCTCTGAAAAAAAAAACAAACACTCTCAAAGACCTCACATTGGCAGATTATTTCCAACAGGAATACAGACAAGCTTTCAAACCTTGAAATCCATCACAGCATAAAATTCTTTGCACTGCACAAGTAACTCAGCTACTGGGAAACTCATAGTCTTCAAATATGGAGCCACCTTTCAGTAAACTGTATGCATGGTACTCTTCCCTCTTTAACTCATCCATTTCACACACACTGTCCATTGCAAATTCATTCCTAACTTACTTCAAAACTATACACCAATGCCAACTTGTAGTGATAGGGGGCCGGTTAGCTCAGTGGTTTGAGCGCGGTGCTGAAAACAATGACAACACCAAGGTCACTAGTTCGATTCCCGCTCGGTCCCCATGTGTTGCCTGGTCTAGTCGAGAGCTGGCATCCCTGCCCATGACAGGGAGGTTGGACTAGATGATCTCTAAGGTCCCTTCCAGCCTACGCCATTCTATGATTCTATGACAGGACTAGATGGAATGGATTAAAGCTAGAGATGAATTGGTTCAGATTTGACGTTAGGAAGAAGTTCTTCACCGTGAGGAGGTGAGACACTGGCACAGGTTGCCCAGAGAGGGGGTGGAAGCCCCATCCCTGGAAGTTTTTAAAGCCAGGCTGGATGGGGCTCTGGGCAGCCTGATCTAGTGGGGGATGTCCCTGCCCATGGCAGGGGGGTTGGAACCGGATGATCTTCAAGGTCCCTTCCAATCCTGACAATTCTATGATTCTATGTCATATCCCAAGCCTTCCAGACGATGACTTGGCTTTGCCGATCCCCAGGCCAGGATTAAGGTGAGTCAACACCAAGGATCAGAATACCACTTCATTTAATCAACTACAAAGTCAAATTAAACCTGATGATTGTAACACCACTTTATCAGCTACAAAGAGCTAACGATATGTTTCAATCGCCCACTCAGCACTGGTAAGGCACCTCACAATCAAGAATTGGTTTTGTCATAGATAAACTTTTCCTCAGACTAGGAAGGAAGAGAAAGAACAGTGATAGGAAAAGCAGACTCACCACTCTCAGATCCCACCATGACCAAGACTAAACTCTAAAAGACAGATTTTCCTTCCTGAGTATTCATGTCACTTGGAAAGAACCAGTGCTAGCACTTTGGGTCAGGAAGAAGTGATTTGGCCCTGGAGTCACAGAATCATAGAACCATAGAACAATTCAGGTTGGAAAAGACCCTTGGGATCATCGAGTTCAACCATTAACCCTACATTACAAGTTCACCCCTACGCCATATCACCCAACACCACATCTAAACGACACTTGAACACATCCAGGGATGGCGACTCAACCACCTCCCTAAGCAGTCTGTTCCAGTGTCTGACCACTCTTTCTGTGAAGAATTTCTTTCTAATGTCCAGCCTATCTTCCTAATGTCCAGCCTAAACTTGCCCTGTTGCAACTTGCAACCATTCCCCCTGGTTCTGTCCCTAATTAACTGTTGGAAGAGATCAGCACCAACCTCTCTACAATGTCCTTTCAAGTAATTGTAAAGCTTGATGAGATCCCCCCTCAGCCTCCTCTTCATCAAACTGAACAGACCCAGCTGCCTCAATCACTCCTCATAGGGTCTATTCTCCAGGCCCTTCACCAGCTTTGTTGCCGTAAAGTCAGACCCACATGAATCCAAAGTCAAAGAAGTAAGTCTGTTACGTTGCACAGCCTATTCCAGTCGTTCTTGTCACAACATTGCTCAGATTTTTATGTAGCTACTAGAGTGCACAGGTTTAAATCAAGTCTTCAGTAGTCCCTTACTGAAAAAAAAAACAAACCACAAAACCCCCAGCTCTTTAATGTATCCAGGAGACACAGACAGACAGAACTGTAAAACTTAATTCATTCAGAGAATGTGAGAACCCCTTGCTGATATCTACATTAGCAAAAGCTTATTCTTAGAGTGCCTTGTCATTTCATGAATAAAACACTGTATGAGAATTATTGGTGCTAAAGATTCACTAAGAAAACTACATTCTTTAGAACTACTCACTGACACCTTTTCAATTCACATACATGCAAGTATTCCATCGCTTAGAGCACTTTTTTTCCCCTTCAAAAAAAATATAAAGAGAGCTTTCAGAGGCAACTTATATCTATCCTCCCTTTTTCCTCAAAGAGCAGTAATTGCACTACTTCTGTTCTCAGTCCAGTCACTTCTGCTCTGGGGGTCCATGTCTCATCTTGTCTGTTTAGATTTCACACTCCTCAGGGCATGGTCTACGTCTCACTTTCTACACAATTTTAAGAGATTTAACACATTGGTGTTCTCTAAGTAACTTGATAACATGGCCTGTGCTTAGTCTGAACAACAGATTCCATATTAAAGATGTTCCAGCCAGAGAAGGCAAAACCCAAGTGAGGAGAGTAGAACTAACACTACAAGCTTGAGACAGTTACAAGAATTGCACGTAACAAAAGGAGCATTCTTAATAGCACCGTCCAGAGAGAAAGGTACAGTAACCTGGAAAAAGACTGCAGCTTAAATATCCAAATAAAGTCTGACACAGCAACACAATATCAGCCAAACATGCTTTGGCAGATGGGGAGGAGGGGTGGACGAGATGATCTGTAGAGGTCCCTTCCAGCCCCTAACATTTTGTCCTTCAGTGACTCAGACAACAAGCAACTAATTTGTTAGCCATGCTTAGCCCACCAGAAGGACGGCTGATGACAGGCAGCAATGCCAATTTTTTTATGCTGAATATCACAAAGAGTAAATCCTTGCAACTAAAAAGTCTTAGGTTTTAAATATGTATAAAATGGTAAAAAAATTAAGTGACATTGCAGACATATAACTGCAATATTCCGTTTTTCTGCTCACTTTGCAGTGCAGCAGATTAATTCTTGAGAAGGTAGTTGCTATCTTGGTATCACCTTTGCCCTTCTTTCGGTTGTTTAAGAGCTGTGGCTGAGCATCAAGCCCCCAGACAGGCAGGAAAAACCCTGCTTCGCAACCATGATCTGTCTTTGCGCAGTCTCTTTTTGGTTTAACTGTCACCCATCGGTGACAGAAAGCATTTAATGGGAAGAATGAATACTAAGAACTATTTAGCTGTAAAAAAATTCACTTAAAGTATGTAAATGTAAACTCTAAGACTTCAAATAACTTCAGTTTATTCTAGGGAATTCATGCTTTCCTCTCCATTCTCATGATTTGAGTATGTGGAAGTAAACCAAGTTAGTGTAACACCTTTTATGCCTCTGTCATTTACATTCTGTCCAAAAATCTTTAAGAAATCTGAACCTATAACACCTCCATGAACTGCAGTGACATACCTTGAGCTGACATAATAGCTTGTGGAGGATTCAGAGAATGTATCTCTCTTCCCACTGCACAATTCTGCTGACTTTTGTCACGTTCATCTGTCCTTTAGCTCATCTTTCTCCAATTTGGTTATAAATGCCTCATTTGTAACACTAAACTTAGCACTCTTCATCTTTGTACCAGTCAGTTCCTATACCTGGATGTCATTTCTCTTCAGGTAGAGAAAAGACCACTAAAGCCACTTCATAATTTCAGTAGCTCAACTTGATCCATCTAGAAAAAAAATTTGCATGTCCTTAGGATACTAGGCTTTTTTTCAGCAAGTAATATCTCGTCAATGAAGGAACACAGAGAACCAGGTGTACGAGATGCTGTTCTGTATGGCTACTTGCTTATCAAACCTTGGCCAGAATCCTGCTCTGATTTTCAGATCTTTGCAAAGAAACAATTCTGTCTGTTTTGCTGGGAAGCTGGGTTTTCCTGAAATTACGATATTGCTGCCTGGTATGGGGCAGGTCATGATGGTGGGAGTGAGAACTTCTGTAGTAAATGGATCAGACTAAAATGTCTGAGCCAGAAGGAATAAAAGCAACCTCTGAGCTCAGTTCAGTAGAAGCCAAATGAAAAGTCTGACCAAGATTTCTTGCAAGTTCAGCAGTTCCTTCAAATTGTTTCATTTAGAAAGAGCAGAGCAATACCGCAGCCTGCTTTTTTGGCTACAGTAAGGAGAGAGGGAGAGAGAACATGGACATTGTATACTTAATGGATAGGCTCAGATATTCTAGTGATAAGGGCATAAAGGTGGATGGATTGTTTGAGAGCCTGTCAGTCCTAATCCATCAGCCATGGCAGAGCCATTATTAAGAAGAGAAATAATTACTGCACATACTGGTAAGCTGAAGTCATGACTTATAGCTTTTCCATCACTCCTCCCCAGAGCTCAGCATTGGTCTTGATCTGCTTGCTTGCTCTGTATTGGATTGCAGGTGTCTTGGGGCTGACACTTCAGGCTGGCCTGAGTTACTGCCAGTGTTCCAGTAACACTGTTCTGTAAAAATGGTTTTGCATCTCTGGATCACTATAAATGTTTGCTGATCATCCTCAGAGCAACAGGCTAAATTAACTGACCTGAAAGTCAGGTGAAGTCTCTGGGGACTGGAAGAGGGGAAACAATACACCTGTTTTTAAAAAAGAGGTGGACCCCTGGAGAAGGACCCCAGGAACTACCAAGCTGTCAGCCTCACCTCTGTGCCTGGGAAGATCATGGAACAGATCCTTTGAGAAGCTCTGATAAGGTACATGGAGGACAGGGAGACAATACAAGACAGCCAGCATGGCATCAGTCACCAAGGGCACATCCTGCCTGAGCAACCTCGTGGCTTTCTATGACGGAGTGACAACACCAACGGAAAACGGAAGAGCAATGGATGTCATCTATCTGGATCTCTGCAAAGCCTTTGATACAGTTCCCCACAACATCTTTCCATTGGAGACATATAGATTTGATGGGTGAACTGTTCAGAGAATAAGGAATTGGTTGGATGGTCACACCCAGAGGGTGGTGGTCAACACCTTAATATCCAGATGAAGATGGGTGTCAAGTGGTGTCTCAGAGGTCCACTGTTTAATATCTTCATCAACGATACAGACAGCAGGATCAAGCGCACCCTCAGCAAGTTTGCAGATGACACCAAACTGAGTGGTACGAGCGACACATCAGAGTGACCTGGACAAGCTGGAGAAGTAGGCCCATGTGAACCTCGTGAGGTTCAACAGGGCCAAGTGCAAGGTCCTGCACCCGAGTCAGGGCAATGCTCATTATCAACACAGCCTGGGGGATGGTGTAATAGAGACCAGCCCCGAAGAAAAGGACTTGGGGGTCCTGGTGTAGGAAAAGCCAGACATGAGCTAACAAGCCACACTCACAGCCCAGAATGGAAATCACATCCTGAGCTGCATCAAAAGAAGTGTGGTGAGCAGAGAGGTGACTGTCCCTCTACTCTGTTGAGACCTCACCTGGAGTACCGTGTCCAGCTCCAGAGCCCTCACACATGAAGGACGTGGACCTGTTAAAGAAGGTCCAGAGAAGGCCACAAAAATGATTAGCGAGCTGGAGCATCTCTCCTGCAAGGATAGGCTGAGAGAGCTGGGGCTGTTCAGCCTGGAGAAGGCTCTAAGGAGACCTTATAGTGGCCTTCCAGTACCTGAAGGGGATCTTCAAGAAATCTGGGGAGGGATTGTTTACAGGGACGTGTAGCTGTAAGATGAGTGGCAATAGATTTAACTAGAGTAGGTTAGATTTAGATTAGATATTAGGAAGAAATTCTTTATTATGAGGGTGGTAAAACACTGGAACAGGTTGCCCAGAGAGGTGGTTGAGGCCCCATCCCTGGAGACATTCAAGGTCAGCCTTGATGAGGTTCTGAGTAACCTGATCTAGTTAAAGATGACCCTGCCTACTGCAGGGGGGTTGGACTTTAAAGGTCTCTTCCAATCCAATGCATTCTATGATTCTGTGATTCTAACGATATGCTGTATAGAGGAGAACTGGAGGTCACCGAATCACACAATTGTTAGAGTTGGAAGGGACCTCCAGAGATTATCTAGTCTAGGCCCCCACTAAAGCATGATTGCCTAGAGCATGTCACATAGGGCTGCATCCAAGTGGATTTTGAAAGTCTCCAAAACCAGACTCCACATCTTCCCTGGGCAGCCTATTCCAGTGCCCCATCACCCTCACAGCAAAGTTCTTCCTCGCATTTGAACGAGGCTTCCTCTGTTCCAGCTTGTGCCCAGTGTCCTACCATTGGGTCTGAGCACCTTTATATTCACTCACAAGTTAAATAAACTCCCTTGTTATAGATCCACTCACTCCTGCTGATCTGTAATTTCTGATGAGATGCTCCTGCTGCACCAGTCATTAGTCTTGGCCACAGAGCACTCATTCCAACAGAAATCTGTGGTTTATTACCCCCCGGAGAGTAAACTAGTAGATCTAATGAAACTCCTAGGCACCAAAAATAAGGTAAGAAAAGAAATAGCAAATCAGTAATTGAGATGACATCACAAAGCATACCTGAAGTCTTCTAAGAGTGCCCATGCTGATCCATGAACCTTTCTTAACTGCAAAATGACTCTAATGCTTGCATTGTTCTCAAATTTCAAACTAGTTTTCACTGAAACCTGCCCATCAGCTGAGCAAGATGTTTCAGCAACTACTGTGCCATATTTTGGTGTGAAAAACAGCACTATGAATGAGACAAGCATTCATATTTCAGTAGAAATTTTATTTTACAAGAAAAAAGAAAAAAGTAAATTGTGTAAAATCTGATTACAAGTTGCATGGTGCATTAATGCTTTCTATAAACAAACGTCTAAGAAGTAAAACATACGCTAATGCAGAACAAGATTTTATATCCTTACCCGCCAAAAACAGATGGAAAGAATCTGAAGAATTCTGCAAAAAATCCAAGCCCTTTATGAA
>NW_009732306.1:0-43433 GCF_000703405.1 Apaloderma vittatum | reverse complement strand
TCCTGCTAATAAACCCCAAGGAATAGCTGGGATCCAATGTTTCATCTGAGATTTTAGTCCGGTTCTGTTAGATATATCAATTGCACATGTAAAATCATAAAGAGACATTTTCTGCTCTGATAACCTATCTAAAAGGTGGAAGACAGAGTTTTTCCTCAAGGCAAAAAAAAAATAAAAATAGTAGTGAAATGGTCTGGTAAAATTAGACAGTGAGATAGTCTCCCGACGACAGCCAGAAATAGATAAAAGGCCTGAGCCTTATGAATGCCACAATTTAGTATTAAAAAACAATACCACAGCTTAAGTTTCCCTCCTGATATTTGTATTTTAAAAGGTAGAACATACCTAGGCATTCTTTGCATTGTCACTTCTAGAAAGAAGATCAAACTACTGTCAGGGAAAAGTACATTTTCTTGCTGAAAAGCAGCAGTAACTGCTTGGCTCATGCTGCTTCATCATCTCGCACCCCCAATGTGCCCTGTACAAACAAAATGGCATTTTGTATTGAAAAATAAATTACAAACCTGCTAACCTGCAGAAAAAAAAAAGTAAGATTTAGCGTTCAGAAAAAATAATGCTGAGTTGCTCCTTACTAAAAGGCAAGTGTTTCTAGATTTCATGACCCTAGCACTGTAGCAACATTAATTAAAAAAAAAAAAGTAAATCTGAAATCTGTACAGAAATACAGTCTTCCGCAGAATTAAAAAAGAAATCAACAAGTAGATGAAATGCAACGACCAACATTTCTTTAAGAAACCAGCTGCGGAATATCTGAACCACCATTTTCCACTACACAGAACTGCACCTTGGCCTTGCTAAACCTGGCCCATACCACACCAATCTGCAACATCAGTATTAGATTTGCTAAGCTTTCACAGCTAAGAGTGTACATCAGTAATCACCCACCCACCCATGTAGACAATAGTTCTCCATTAACTTCAATGGGTATTGGATTAAAGTCCAAAGTCTTATTGTATTTAAGTTTCCTCAATGAAATCTTCAGCTCTAATTCTTTATCAGTCCAAAGAATAGAGGATAAATTATGAGCCCCTCCACATACACGTTTTGAACACAGGCAATTCAACATTATCTTGTCTAAAAGCCTAAAGCAGAAACTTTAGCTCATGGAGCATTTTGTTGAAGCTGAACCTCAAACATCCAACTCATAACCGCTGCTCTTCAACTTTATGATAATGCTTTTTCCAGTGAGCACTCTATTAAATTTTGTGCTGGTAGAAACATTATATTCGTATCAATTCACTGTAGCTTTTAGTCACTCTAGTAACTATGTTGACAATAGATCGTGTCTGAGAGCAAGGAATGCCTCAAACCACAACACACTAGCTTTGGAAATGCGATTTGTATATCCAAATATGGCAAATTTTGACTGCTTATGAAATGCAGAAATAAGATTGTATCTTGGGGAAAAAACCAAACCCAACAACAAATCACAACACCCTGACAAAGTCACAGATGAATCGGAACTATCCAGCTCCTCAACTCCAACAAGAAGAAAGTTTCACAGAAAGCTGCATAACAACAACAAAAAACCCATCATCCTGATTGTGGGCTTACAATAAGACGTAAAAGACTTCTCCTTTCCTTCCAGGAATACTCTTTATCCTTGCATGTGTGCAGACACTCACCAAAAAACCAAAAACAACAAAAAAACCACCCAAACACACAAAAATACTCCCTCACAGAAAAACCAAAAACAAAAAAAAAAAACCCAAACACACAAAAATACTCCCTCACAACCCAAAAAATCCACACAATCAACTAACTCTGCAGCTAAGTATGACTTCAGAATGAGCAAAGATCAGCATCTTCTATGCCATTTAGGCAGAATGTGGGCTTGAATTTTCAAAGATGGCCACAATGTCCTGACCATATTTAGGATTTAGAAAACCCCAAACTTCTCTAACAAACCCACGATAATTTTTCTATGGATGTGGGACAAAGGCAACGGGCATGCAAAATTGTTTGACAGAATTCAGAGAGGAGATTTGTAGCAGGATTTAATCTTCTGCAATGAGAATGTTTGCTGGATAAACATGCCTGCTGCACATCACTTCTGGTGATGAGCCAGACACATGGAGTGTATTCAAAGATGCCAGTCTATTAAGCTATATTAAAACATCAGGTTCCAAGATTCCAAAAAAAGAAAATCAAGGCAGTGGTTGTAGGAATCAGATCTCTTTGCAACTTTTCTCCCATATACATAGTAACAGTGAGTAGCAGAACTTCTGTGTTAAGAATAGTTATAGACTATACTTATGATTGCAGATGGATAGCACATACTGCATACATCTGTTTAAATTAAAAATATCTCGGTTAAAAATATTTAAAATGTCTTACTTCAGGGAAAACTACGTGTGCTCTTTCTTCTCCTTTGATTTCCAGAAGCAAAAAGCTTTTTGCCCCAAATAGTATTGTACTAAACATTTGTCACAACAAAGACAACGCACTTAATCTATCCTTAGTTTTAAATAACATAGCAGAAGATTTGACATATAGGCATTATTTTCCTCATTCTCTAGAGCTTTTGGAAGTAAGCTTAAGAAATTTGCCCTTTCTGCTTCATTATTTCTCAAAATTGAGATTACTGATAGTCAGCTAACAAATTGTTCATTGCTTTTGAAGGTAGTAACGGTTATGAAAATAGAAGAAGGCACACAACAGGTCTGGTTCTGTTTTTTCCTGGTTGAGTACCTTGCCAGGACATGAACCTTTTGAGTTTGAAAAGAATTCTGCATTTCATAAGAAAATTTCTTTCCAGTTATCTTCTCCCTATCCCACGTCAAGGATAAAAATGTTACAAAACTACTTTTATAAAGGTACATAAATATTTGCAGTCTGGATCTTTTCTTGAATCCAGAACTGAAGAATAATGTATTTACTAACAAATCAACAGAGCCTTGAGACCAAAGACTACTGTCATGCAGTATTTCTATGAAACTGAGTGGCAAGAAAACCTTTAGCATTTCATGTAAAATGTCATTTTTTTTCTTATTTCCATTTGAGCCAGATGAAAAGTTCTTGGACTAGGCTTGTTTCTTTTATACTCCTTTTTTTTTTGCTCATCTCTTAACAGTTCTTTAGCTTTCAAACAATTAAGAATTACTTTCAGTATACACTTATATATATGAAATTGAAAGAGATTAAAAAAATAAAAAATCCTCCGTGTGTATTTTAGGAAGACTTAATAAAATAACATGCAAAATTTAACTTCCATATTTTATATTCAGAAATATGAGATTAAAAAATTGAATCGATTTCTTCCCTTGCTGCTATCTGCTACTATCCTTGCTACTATCTATAGCAAGAAACAGATTTCATTAGCTTCTTGGAAGAAAATGGTTTTCTTACAATGATAAAAAAGATAACACTGTCCAAAATTTTGCAAATGCATGACTTGCTACATGACCCAGCACAGATACAGTCCCTAAGTGCATAACCCCAAGGGCCAAATTGTTTTATGTATTACAGAGGAAGAGAAAAGGATGTAGCATGACGCACAGCAAGTTCCAATGTATTACTACTAACCTCTTTGAACTTCTTCTATCTAGTCTAAATTATAAATGACTTTTGCACTGATGAGAATAACAATCTGGGAGCTTTATTGTATGCCACACAGTTTAGTTTCCCCCCTGGAAAATAATTGACTCACTAAGTTATGTAGCTCCTTGAAGGAATAAGATACTAATTTTATGCAGGCTATCCAATAAGAAAGCTTTAAGCACTAGGCTATCAGTATGTTAAATTTAAGAGTAGAGCATCTTCCTCCCTCATTTTAAAAACCCAACTGCTAATTTACTTTTTAATCTCAAATGACCATATCAGACTGTATAATCAAATCATGCTAATATTGTACCACACCACAGATGACTATGCCAGACTTCATAACCAAAATTACATTTGCTTCCCTATCGTGTAACAGCAAAGATCCTAAATAAGAAGGGAACATGCAGGTCAGCTCTTGTGACATCCACCAATTTGCAGGGTTCCACTAATCAATCCAAATTTATCTGATAATAAGTAAGTCATTGCTGAAAAAGTATAGTGGTAGAAAGTCAGCTGTTCACTTCTGCAATAAAAACTGCTCCTAAATTGGTCAGTAGCAGCAGCTGTGAGAACAGATTTTAAGAAGCAAAACCAAACGAAAACAAAAGACTACGCAAAGAAACCCAAACAAACAAAAAAACCCCAACAAAACAAACCACAGAGACCCCAAAACACAACACACTACATATACTAACAAAAAAAAAAAGCACAAAAAACAAGCCACACCACAGTCCATAGGTACATCTTAGGAATCAGATTTATTGTCAGCCCTGACTGTGGTGTCAAATATAAAGTGAATTCCACTAGTTCTTTAAATTTGATGAAAATGGTTCATGCTGCTGCCTGTTTTGGCACCCAGTGGGGATTGCTGGCACCAGCACAGGTCACCTCCCCTTGCTACTACAACCCTACAATTTAAACCCAATATATTCCACCTCTTGCCCCTAGGAAGCCTGTATTGAAGAACTGTTTGAATGTACAAATGCCACAAGCTCCACCTTCGATATCATCACAGCCTCAATACAAACACAGGAAAACCCTTTGCCGCCTGTTTACACACTTTAAACCCAGCAAACGCCAACCTCATTTGGATATTGAGGAGGAACAAAAACAGCGCACAAACACTTAAAGAAACACCCTTCCTCCACCTTCACCAGGATCAAACCCAGCTCAACACCTCTCCTGCCCCCTTCTAGCTTCAACTTGCCTTGTTTTCACCGTTGCTCTTGTTCCATCCCTGTCCTTTCTGTGAGGCACCAGGCAGCGCAGGGCATCGGGTCAGCAAATAACCATTTCCACCTGCTGCTCCTCGCTTCTTACTCCTTTCCACCACACTCTTTGCCTCATCTTGCTCCAGTGCAGGCCACGGTCCCTCAGGGCACCTCTACCGCCAGGGCCACAACCCCTCAGGTATCCCTGTCCTGAGAGGAGGCCTTTCCTCTATCAAAAAAAACTCCAAAACACTCAAACCCATAACTTTTCACACATCTCCTCACTGTAGCAGCAACTGCCCTTTCATCCATACACCCAAACAGTAGCACCGTGCACTCCTGCGAGGTTTTGGAGTGGGAGGGGGTGTTCCCGCCTCTTTCCGAGGTGACTAGAACCAGCTGTGAGCAGCTGGGACAGTTCATGGCCTCCTCCCACTCTGCAGGAGATCTGCAGGTGGGGCTCTTCTCAGTCGTTACGCTGGGGTGGTGACAGATGTGTGAAGCAACCTCCCCCCCACAAAACCTGTGGTCTACAAAGATGTGCAAAGGCAAAGTGTAAGGAGGTGGGGATGTTTGTCCTCCCATCCTAAAAGGCTGTATGGATGCAGCACTCTAAAAAGGCTGAGGTAGATGTTGTGCAGCCCTTACTATTTAAACACCAGCAACAGATGGTTTTATACCTGGCTGTGGCAAGGTTTTTTAGGGGGGAGCTGCAAGGAAGACCCTGTGAGGTGAGCTCTAGGGCTGCCTTGTGCTAGACACAGTTCCACAGTGGACACCACCACAGGACACTGCTGAATCTTCTGTTAAGATGGTGATGCCTCTGGGAAATCACACCTAGGAAAGGGCATAAAATGCTGGACAAGCAAAGGGGGGAAGAGAGTGAGGAATAACAGAAGGAACCAAGGTCAAGGAAGGTAGAAGAGGTGCTTTGTGGTAGCTATTCTTCTGCAACCTGTGGAAGAGCCCATGTCAGAGCAGATGGGTACTTCCCAAACGAACTGCTCCATGGAAAGCCTATCCTGGAGCAGATCTTTTCCTGCAAGACTGTAGCCTGGAGATAGTCCATGCTGGAGCAGGAGAAATGTGTGGAAGGACAAGAGGAGTTATTATGGACTGCCTATCCCCCCACTTTCCCCCTTTGCAGCCTGGAGTAGGGCTGGAGTGAAGTTGAGCTTGGGAGAGGGAAGTTGGTGGTACTTTTGTTTCTCACTATCCAAATCTAGTTTAGCTGGCAACAAATTAGAATCCTAGAATCATTTAGAGTCGAAACGACCTTTCAGATCATCAAGTCCAACCGTAAGCCTAACACTGCCAAGTCCATCACTAGACCAAGTCCCTAAGTGCCACATCTACACGTACTGTGATTTAAGCCCATCTAGATGGCAACTAGACACCACACAGCTGTTCGTTCACTCCTGACATCACCCACATCAGGACAGGGAAAGGTAACAAAAGTCTTGAGACACAGGGAGGACTCACTCATCAATTATGGCCACAGGCAAAACCCAGGGTTGACTTGGGGAAAAAAACCCCAAATCATAAATTTAATTTAAACAACAAACCCACTACCAATTTACCAATCAGATCAGAGTAGGATAATGAGAATTACAACTTGATCCTAAAAGCACCTTCCCCTCACCCCTCCCTTCTTCTCAGGCTCAGCTTCACTCCTGATTCTCTACATTTTCCCTCAGCAGCAGCACAGGAGGATGAGTGGGGGTTGTGGTCAGTTTGTCACATGTTGTCTCTGCTGCTCCTTCCTCCTCATCTTTGCTCCAGAGTGGCATCCCTTCCACGGGACACAGTCCTTCGTGAACTTCAACAGGAGCCCTTCCCACAGAGCTGCAACTCTGTATAAACTTCTCCAGTGTGTGTTCCTTCTGTGGGTGCTGTCGTCCCAGTGATGGGCTGCTCCAGCATGGGCTTCCCTAGGAGTCATGGCCTTCTTCAGGCACAGTCTCCTGTCCTGGTGTGGGGTCCTCCAAGGGCTACAGATGCCACATCTGCTCCATCATTAACCTCCATGAGCTGCACAGGGTCAGCTTGCCAAATCACCATGGGCTGCAGGTGGATCTCTGCTCCACTGCCCCCTTTTCCCTGCTTCCCCTCCTTCCTCACTGACCTTGGCTTCACATTCCCCTCCTTTCCAAAACAAACAAAAAACCCTTTTACCCAGCAGTTTTTTCCCCTCTTAAATATGTTTATCACAGAAGTGCTGATTGGCTTGGCCTTGGCTGGAGATGAGTCCAACTTGTACCCAGGGGAGCCGCTCTAGAGGCTTCTCACAGGAACCATTCCTGTAGCCCGGCCTGCTACCAAAATCCTTTTAGACACAAACCCAACTACACACATCTTGCCTTTTCTGGGCAGTCTGTTCCAATGCTTGATAATTTTCACCAAGCTGATCCTGTTTTGCCCATAACTCTGAGTGATAAAACATGTTGCTCTATTTATCTCAGCTTACGAGCTTTCTCATCCTATTTCCTCCTCTGTCTTGCTGAGGAGGGGGGCATACATGGGAATTTGACCCTTAACCAAAGTTAATTCACCACAAGAGTGACATCATGGATTTGTGACGTCTGCAACAAGAGGACTCCAGAATAAAACAACTAGTTAAAAAAAAAAAAAAAAGAGATGATTTTAAAAACATAAAGCACAGTGCTAGGCTGATGATTTGTTGTCTGGTATGCAGACAGAGAAAATGTTCCTTGCATGAATGAAGTAGCTATTTGTATTTAAATCTATAAAACACATCTATTTTCTGCAATACTAAATATAAAAAGATATTACAGCTAATCTGTTCAATTTACAGCACCCAGTTATCTTTTTGTGCTTCTGTTGTCTGGACTATTAAAACATACAACTATAATAAAATAATATCTATGGGGGTTAATATTCGCAACAGCGATACCATTGCATCACAATCTGAGTGCAGAAAACATTGACATTACATGATATTCATATGCCACCTCCTCAAAAATTAGATTTGATCTTATTAATAAATAAGAGAGGCAAAATCAAACAGAACAAAAATGTTTACTTAGATGTCTCTGCAGGGAGCAGATATGTAGAGTGAGAGAAAGTCTGAGACTAATGCTAGACTCGGAAAATGTGAGTTAAAATCTGTTGTGAGACCTTTTTTGTAACTTTGTGGAAGTCCTATAGGTCTGATTATTTCCAGTAACTGACAGTCAAAAGAGAGGGACCTGTTTAGCCAGGGCACCTCTCAGGCAATATGTACAAGGACCTCAGCTTTCTCCAGGTAACATGTCACTGCCATGGGCACAAGTGACAATGTTAATGTCGTAGGGGCTGCAGTGGTGCTCTGCATGAGAGGAAGCCATGAACTGGTTTCTACTGGTCACAACAAGCTCTGGGGCAGGAACATCCCTGACAGACAGCAGCCATGGGGGATCCAGGCAGGGACAGCCCTGATGGGCTGTGGACATGAGTGTCATACACTAGGGCAAGTACACTAAGAGCAATGCAGCCAGAAAACCAGTAAGCAGTGCATGGCAGAAAACCAGTAAGTAGCAGAGTGTCTCAAACAGAAGGTCATGCATGTCCCCTGCCTCCTGTGTCACTTGCCTCACTGGAGGAATTTGGACAGACAGAATGTAAATTGCAGCAAAACTACGGAAATCTCAAATTCAGGAGTTGCAAGGATAGGTGTCCATCTTAGTTTTTCTTTAAGTGTGTGTCCTTTTTCTCAACACCAGAATTAAGGATCAGATGTTTGTATTGATTAACAATAAATTAAGTAAAATTCCATGGCTTGAGACTGTTCCACCTGCAGCAATAACGCCCAGGAGGCCTGGATCATTATCTGCCAGTGCTGCACAGTAAAAGAAATGGGAAAAATATGTGAAAACTGAGGCAGATTTGAGGAGTCTTCCAGGAACAGACTTCTATATCAAATCACCAGTGTCCATATCTTGTAGCCTGTTTAAGTGAGAACTGATCCCACTGGCTCAGCCTCGCCTTCGTGGAACAGAGCAATTTAATACATTTCATCACTTCCCTACAAAATGACTGGACCAAGGTGGTTTTGTCCTGTAATGAGGATATAAATGTGCCCAAAAGTATCATGTTTTTTGTTTTTCCCAGAGTTGTCTTACATCTTATTTGGATGGGGGAAGAGAAAGGCGTGGGAGCCAAGAAAGAGAGCAATGACTCAGAAAACAAGACTCAAATTAGTAGGTGGCAGGGACTCATCTACTGTAAGGAGTCCTGAGGTTTTATTGATATAAAGAAACATCCTAGTTTACTGGCCTTTCCCACAAATGTTAGAGACAAAGAAAAAGCCTTTGTCAATCCAGCCATAAAAAAGAGCATGCTATGCGCAGCAGTCTGTAGTCATCTACAAGTCATAGAATCGTTTAGGGTGGAAAAGATCTTTAAGATCATCATGTCCAAACATTAACCTCACACTGCCAGGTTCACCACTAAACCGTTCATGTACCTGAGCACCACATCTACAAATCTTTTGAACACCTCTGGGGATGATGGCTCCACCACTTCCCCGGGCACCCTGTTCCAACCTTTTTGATGAATAAACTTTTCCTAATATCCAATCTAAACCTCCCCTGGTGCAACTTGAGGCCATTTCCTCTTGTCCTATTGCTTGTTACTTAGGAGAAGAGACTGACTCCCCACACACCTCACTACAATCTCCTTTCAGGTAGCTGTAGAGAGTGATACAGTCTCCTCTCGGCCTCCTTTTCTCCAGGTTAAACAAGCCCAGTTCCCTCAGCCTCTCCTCAGGTCTCTACAGAAAGGACTCTTGTCCCTTGCTGCTTTGCAGAATACTTAACAAGGAGCCACAAGTATGCTGCCCATATTCTGAGACAAAATACTGTCAGGCAGATCTACAAGAAATCTTTTTCTTTTCTTCCACATTGCTGTGCCCCTGTCAACACTTGTCCTTAGCCAAGAAAGAATCCTACCCAATTTTTTGTCCAATTTTGGCACTACCTAGGAATGAGCTCTGTCTGCCCAAGGACTGAGGCAGCTGTTCTGCTGAAAGCAATAAAGGGCACTGATCATGAGCACACTTCTTAGTTATTTGTCCCTGGACCCCCTGCTTTTCTAAAAACTGTCTCTAAGCCAGGAGCTCTGGGCTCTGTCAGTCCTTGATCTCTGCTGGAGCTGGCTTTGGAGAATGTCCAAAGCTGGTTTGGAAAAGTCTTTCTCAGACATATGTCTGTGCTGAGTACATAAATCCTGCCAGAATACTGCATCTCCTTGAACTCCTCTGATTCCAGACAGGAGGGATGGAACCCTGATTCTTCTGAGACTGTAAGATAGCTCTAATTTTATAAAAGCTCCAAGTAATTTGTTTTGGAGATTTTAGAAAGTCAATCAGCCTCTCTCCCTTATAGCTGCTCAAATGAATCTACAGGATTTGGGAGAGGGTGATTAGATTGAATAATACTGAGTTGCTTGCTTACCTAACCCATCAGTGTAAGGTAGGCAAGGCAAGAGGAGAGCAAACTTCATCTTCCCTCAGATCTACTGGTCTTTCATGTAACATGGTTTTATGTATTATGTATTCCTGAAACCCCTACACACATTTTCATGTGTTAGTTCTAAGGCAGCCTGAGAGGAAGTGAAGCTTCATGCAAGCCAATTTGTACTTGATTCTTTGTACTTAGATAGCAATGTGAGGTACCAAGCTGAGGCCAGGGCCAGAAAGGTGAGGGAGGTAGTCTCACTGGAAGTCAAAGAGATAGAGATGTGCTATGGCTCATTTATTGCTAATACATTCCTTGTCTAACAAAATATATTGTGTTGGGAAGTCCAGTCCATCCATCTGGATGTGTCCTTGTCATTAGAAAAAGCACCCCAGATTGCTCCAGTCATGGATGAAAATCACACACTATTATGACTGGAGCACCAACAATTATTTTTCCTTCTCAAACAGTTGTAAGCATCCCACGGACAAGGAAGCTGCTCATACATATTTCAAGGAGTAGCAGCAGGAAATACTTTTTGAAGCAATCGATGGTTCAGCAACAGAAGGGAAGTCTTCTGTAACTTTTGTCACAGAAAATTTCTTTAGCCATTGACATTACTCTCATTATATTTGTTTAATTCCTATTTTTATCATTGATTATAGAACTTCTCTGTTTTTTTTCTGTACTAAGCAAATACCTAGACGATAATGTTACTAATTACAAGGGTCTGCTCCAAAACCCATTTCGGTGAAGAGATACTTGAATCCTCTCTTTTTTTCCTATGACACATAATTCTTTCCTTCAACTTCTGCTCAGCTGGAATAGATTCTGGGCAGTGTGGAAATAATACTTTTTTTTTCTTTGAATCTCTGTTCTTTGAATCTTTTTTTTTTTTTAGAGACCATTTCCTTTTATAAGATGGAATAAAAACAAATAAAAGGAATGTGCAATACAGGACAGAACTTGTAAGAACAAAGCATCCAAATAATATTTCTTTCTCTCTTTTCTTATTTTTTTTTATATTAAACTGAGAGAATGGCAGAAGGCCCTGAAGTACAAATACACATAGGATGTAACTGTGTGTGTGCAAGTGTGTGTCACAGTCTGGGATGTTATTTAGAAATATATTTTAAAAAGTTCTCCATATCAGGACTGAATTTAGAAGCATTATTATATTTCAGTGTTGGTCTTTCCAGGTAGACGTAGGTGACAAGATGATAAGACTTCTGTATATTTTTTTTCTTTTCCTTGGTTTCAAGAAAATACTAAAGCCAAATCATCAATGTCAAAAATTTGAGTCAATACAAAAAGATATTAATTTCTGTTTCTGCTTACATGAAATAATGCAAAATCACAGTCTGTCTGCCCTTTATGTGTGAGTGTAAAACAGATAGATGATATTATTGCATTGTAAATATGCTATAAATTATGAAACAAAGCAGGTGACTATTTAGACCATTTTTGACAAAACATATACATAGAACAATTCTTAATGATTCAGTATGGGCATTGATGTTGGTCTCATATATCTTATTCAAGGTACTGAACTCTGAAACTTGTTAGTTTTTTAGTACTGGAACAGTTTCCTCTTCACTCTAACAAAAACAGATTAACCACACTAACCGAATTTATTACCTTCATTATGGTCTTCCCAGTCTATTCCCAGAACATAAAATTCCAATATCAGTAGTTTCTACAATTCTATTTCATGTTTTTCCTCTCATCACATATTACATGGAAGGTTTGTTTCTCTGTTTTGTTTTTCTTCCTTTCAAGAATGGCAGAATTGCAGAGGCTGTGGGCTATTTAGTGTGTTAAAGCACTGACAATTTTTGAAACAACAAAAGAAATAAACTTTTTGACAAATACAGATCTTATAAATAGAGCTGAAGTTCCATTAAAATTTCATTAGTCTACTCAGTCATAGTCTTCACACTCCATTCCTTCCATTCGTGGGCTAAATCAGATGTTAATGCACATATATTTTTTTGACAGATTTTGATAACTTTTTGCTGCTTTTTAGAGATTAAATCTGACATACCAGCAGGCCCATTCTATGACTGGGAATATAGAGAAAAGAATAACAGGAATTATTTTAGGCAAGGGAAGCTGCGTTAATAATGAAGAGCAGTTTTCAAATAAAGCAGAAATTAGTGAGTGCATTAAGAAATTCTTCAAAGTCTCAAAGAATTCCTTTTTTTTTCCATTTCAATAAAATCATAGTAAATTTCTGTGAAGAGCTTAATGACAGTACCATTTGCTGTTGCAGTAGCTGTAAAGAAAAATGACTTGATGAACGTGAAGACATGAACAAAAGTTGCAACAGTAGCTGTTAATATGAAAGTCTGTTTTTTCCCAGGCTGGGGAATGTAAGTTTTGTTTATTAACATTAGAATTTATAAACTCTTACACAACCTTATTACAAATAAATAATTACATTGAAGAACAATTCCATTAATTTCCTGAAATGAAGTTGCAAACTCAAGTGCACGAAAGTTAGGGAGCATTAGAATTAATGTAGTCTGAAGTTTAGTTCCTATATTTTTCCTACAGCTGTTTTTCACTAAGTAAAAATAAATAAAAATTAATTTAAAAATAAAAATTGCGTTGTGTGGAGAAACACTAATGTTTTTAGGAGTAGTCAGTAGCGCTAGAAGCTTTCCCTCAACTGTGTAGACCCACTTGCCTGGGACCATCATTCAGCCTTGAAGGAACCTTCCCTAGAGCACACTGTGCCCTACCTCAAGCCTGAGCCTTCAGACTAGTCCCTGATACAGGCTCACCTCTTTCTCATGAGCAACTGCTGATTTTAGGCTCACTCTTTACACTGAGTAACCAAATTCTTGCTATTTTTTTGACCATTTAGTTGTTTAACTCAGAAAGTCTTACCTTATCTTTTGCTTTAGATTCCCTAACCAGTGCCTCAAACACTCTGCAAATACGTCATCCTCCTTTCTCCTTTACTCGTTTCATGATCTAATTTCCAGTAACTTAGCTCAATTGGCTTCATTGCTTCTTCTAGTTCTCTTTCTTACCTTGGCTGTTAAGTGCTTATCCTTCATACAGCCTTGCGTCATCTTCAGCCTCTACTGTTTGGGTCCACCAACACCCTGACCTATCTAAGTATTGCTTTTGCTGAGTGCCTGTGTCAAACTCCTTGATCACCTGTGTGTATTTCATAGAATCATAGAGTCATAGAATGGCCTAGGCTGGAAGGGACCTTAGATATCATCTAGTCCATCCTCCCTGTCATGGGCCTCTCAGCTAGATCAGGCTACTCAAGGCTCCGTCCAACTTGGCCTTGAAAACCTCCAGGGAGGGGGCAGCCACAACATCTCTGCCGCCCTCGTACTGAAGAATTTCTTCCTAAGGTCCAATCTAAATCTATTCTTCTTCAACTTAAACCCATTTGCCCTTGTCCTGTCAGTGGACACTCTTGTAAAAAGTCCCTCCCCAGCCTTCCTGCAGGTTCCCTTCAGGTATTGGAAGGCAGCTATTAGGTCCCCCCAAAGTCTTCTCTTTTCCAGACTAAACAGCCTCAGCTCCCACAGCCTGTCCTCGTAGCAGAGGTGCCAACTTCTAGAATCTTAGGTGAGGGAAAGAAAAATCCTTTCTTCTCCCACTGTCACAGATTCATGGACATGGAGAATTCTCATTTCCCTAGCCAGTGTTCAGCAGTCGTGAAATTGCAGCCTTTTGTAATATATGATTTTAATGGTAAAAAGAAGAATTAATTACTGGCTAAGTGCACCATTATGCACTTTTTAAAAGGTCTAATTGAGAGCACATCAAATTCAACAGAAAAGCTTGAAATTACTTTGTTGCGCATTTTTAACGAAAGAGATGTGGCATGTCCCTGTACAGCCACTCCTTTGCAGAGATTAGCAATTAGGTGAGAAATTACTGTATTTCTGGTAAAATATCTTCTCCTGACCAATCCAAGTTAGTCACATACCCATTTAGCAAGTAAAGCTGGATGTCTCCTCAAGGGTTTCCTAAAATCCCAGTTTTTGGGAAAGATCTAAACCCATAGGTGTAGAATGTTACCTGGAAAGATTTGTTTCCATTTTTCTCCTTCATTTCTTCTTGCCCATAGCGCACTGGTGTATGTTGTAATGGGTATGAAAAATTCTTTTCTGTCTACCTATGCTTATTATTTAAGGAAAGGGAACAGTTCTTGAGGAGCAGTTTCTATATGTCCATTTGTGTCAACTTTGCTGTCCTCGCTCTGTTGAGGAAGGTTTATTTCTCAATTTGGCTTTTCACAGCTGCCTCGTATTTCAACCTAGATAAACTAATCCCCTACAAAGACAATATCTAGAGGTAGCAAAATTTTCTGCTGACTCTTGCCCCAGATGTTCAGCTTCCAGCTGCTTATGATTGCTGACTAGGTTTTGATTCATAAAGAGGCAGTATTGACAGTAATCCTTCACAAAACCATTACTTCGTATCAGACATTTGCAGCACATAAATCCTATTCTCCAAGGAAAATACATTATGTTTTCCCCTTTATATACTCAGAAACACTGCATACAATACATAATATCATTCCCTCATAAAGAAATGTAATAAAACAAGAACAAGTAGGCATAACCTGCTTCCATTAATGTGTGCAAATGCATCTCCCTTGCACATCCTGGGGATACGGACAGATGGAATGAGCGCTCTCAAGAACTGCAAAAATTGCACTGACTTGTCCCCTTTCTAAATGGTTTTCAATCCCCCCTCCACCCCCACAATTTTATATGATCAGCACTGCCTCTCCAAGAAGTTTGGGAGTTTAACATACAATTCATTAAGCCACTTCTGTAAATTTTGATGGCTACTCAGTGGAAACTTTAAGCCTTCTTTGTTAATCAAAACACCGAGCTCCTAAATCACTGAGATTCCTCTGAAGTCTGGACCAGATATTTATAGAAAGAGAAACTGCACAGTGAGTCAAAGATTAGAATAAGAAAAGGAGGTATCATTGATCAAGTAAACTAATTTAAAGTCAAATTTAAAGGTGAACAATGAGCTAAAGACAAAAGGATATCTTTTCTATTGCACTGACACGTTAATTTCAGACTTCCATTATACCTTTTAAAATAAAACATAAATTGTAGATATTATTAAAGATACAGTATCTTACAGATGAGTAAATGTTGCATGAAACAGATGATAAGCATTTTCATAAATTTAAAGGTGAACAATGAGCTAAAGACAAAAGGATATCTTTTCTATTGCACTGACACGTTAATTTCAGACTTCCATTATATCTTTTAAAATAAAACATAAATTGTAGATATTATTAAAGATACAGTATTTTACAGATGAGTAAATGTTTCATTTTCATTAATGTATATTTGTAGAAGTACTTGGCCTGATAGACCATAAATAATGTAAAAAAAAAATAAAAATGCAGTTTTGCCAAGTGGTAACCACAGGTAATGAGTATGTGTTTGGTCTGTATGGAGAATGAACAAAGGAAAATAGAAACAATTAGACTGGAAATTCTAAACAAAACATATACTTTCCCAAAAGATACAAAGTCAAGAATCTCGTCCACTTCTACAGCCCAAATAATTTTTCCTCTCCCTTGGAAGATGGCATGGGCTCATTCCTGTATAAAGATTGATCCTACGCCTATGCAGGTCAAAAGAAAAGATTTTGTTTGGCTTCAGCTGGTTTTGAAAAAAATCCAAAAATAAAAAAATTTTATACTGCTTACCATACAGAGAGGGGAAAGAAACCTAAAATGCATAGGAAGAAAATGTACTTTGATCTTGGTCCAGTGCTTTAGTAGTCACTACTAACTTTTTAGGAGAACTCCCTCATTTTTTCATCTTCAAACACCGCTAAGTCAGATCACAGCATCATAAAGTGGCTGGAAATAGCTAAGTGCAACGCAGGGATTTGCAGACCGTCCCTATACAACAAGGAACACCTTCCTGAAGTAGGTACCTATGGCGCTAACAAGATTGATGTTCCCAACTAATAAACCTGTTGTAAAGTGCTCTCTTATTTTTCATTTGAAGACTTCCAGAAACCTTATATGGTAGACTACTGTATATAAACCCACTTATCACAATTCATTTAGCTGTTTTAAAGAAAAAGAGAAATACATTATTTATGGTATTCGCTATATGGGCAGTTAAGCATTCTCCTTTAGATTGACGCAGCAGATAATCTGGTGCTGAGTTATACTCTTGGAGTGACTATCTGGTCATGTTTGCATTAATGATCAGAAGGATTTATAAAACAGAAGCTCAGCAAGACACATCTGAAAGCATCACCTGTCTTAATGAAGGACATTGTACTTCATAGCTGAGGTTCAAAATAAAGCAGATTTTTTGAGAGCTCATTTGACAACGAAATCTATGTTGACATTTTGCGTTGCCTGAAACTTTTTGGATCATAATCAAACCGTTTCCTGCTGGTGTATTTTTAATATTTTTTCTGTGTTAGAGGTTTTGTCTTTCCTTTCCATACTTGTTGTTTTATGCTACTTGCAATTCCCAATCTGCTTACCTTGTTTTCAGGTTTGCCAGTCTTTCATGTATATTAGGCAGGACATCCTGGCCATTTGCAGTACCTTGTGCTTCTCTTGTTCTTTGTTTGGCACCTTTTTTATCATTTGAGTGTCTTCAGTTTTTCCTTTAGACATCACATTTTTCTGATTGTATAATAGTGTTACCGTAAAGTTATATTTTGTTGGTTACACTGTTTTACTATATAGACATATATTTGGGTTCAAGGCAAGATAACATTTGTTGTATCCTGGTTAGTGCTTTTTTTAGTTTGTAACTGTCACAGTCCTATGCTTTCATTACACTAGTCTTCCATGTAAATAAAATGTATGTTAGATAACGTGGGAGATCAGAAGAGAAATCTCCTCAAAGGCAGCATATACTCTGATTTCTTTCAGTCTGAGATGTGGACATCCTCTTTTTTGCATGACTAACGAAGTTAATGAATCAGCTAGTTTCACTATAACTTCATGTAAAGCCTGGATCTTTATTTGTGGTGTGTTTGCCTGCCCTCTATCTAACACCTACCCTCACATTTTCTTACTCTCTTGAGAGTCTTTAGATTAACAAATGTTGCATTTGTGTCTGTATTGGCTCCAGAGGTCAGTCTGCAGAACAGCATCTCCACTAAGGAGAGATGAAATAGCATAATCCAGTCATTAGTGCGTTAGAATAACAATCAGGAGACCTGGATATTATTCCTGGCTCTATCACTAACAGTTGTGATGACTTTGAGCGAACAATTCTGTTTTCTGTCCTTTCTATTTTCTTATCTGTGAAAAAAAAGAAAAAGAAAAAAAAGTCACTTTGTTTTAGTAACATCTGTGAAATTAATGCATTGAAAATAATATATGAAAGCTAAATACAGCAAACTATTCTAAGGTTTAATTGAATTGATTCTTTTCTTTTTAATCCAGTGGGGAAAATGCTTTTCAGGATGAAACAGTAAAAGGATTAGGATTCAGTGCTGTGGGACAGTTTTATTGCCAGTGTTGGCTTTCCTGTTTTTCTGTAGTTTGGAATAGATAAAAATAAGCTCCTTTGCGTTCTGTAATTTTTCACTTAAAGCTAATTGTTAAATTATTCTACATTGGCTTGAAATTTTGTGCCAAATTTATCTTCTAGTTGTCATTATAGCAAGAGATACAATAATATATAAATATATATGTATATTTGGTAGACAAATTGAAAGTAGAAATGCAGAAAGTTTTATTTATTTATTTTTAAAATAGTTTACTTGAAAATAAACTAAAGCCTATGTTACCTATGTTTAGGTTACCTATGTTTAGGTTACCTATGTTTAGGTTACCTATGTTTACCTATGTTTAGGTTTCACTAACTTCATAAACAATGCCCTATATTTCTAATTTCGGTGCTTTTGGTAGGTTCAGGAATCCATAAGTCGAATTCTCTGGCTGATACCACGTGAAAGCTTGTATTAGATATTTTATAGTGACATGATACAGTTGTTCTTTGAGTGGTAACAATTTTTTGGGTTTATGAATTTCAGGAATAGACATATTCCAAAGTCTGAAGTTGTCATACCTCCCAGAGAGGCTTAAGGGTGAGGAATTCAAGATTTACTAACCATGAAGAGTAAAAAGAGAAAGGAAACTTAAGAAACAGACAGTGAAATTTGGGGCAGGGAGTCAGAAAAATCTGCAAGTTGAGCAAAGCAGGACTCTGGGACAGGGAGCAGCAGCTATGAGAAGCAAAAAAAAACAGGTAGATTTTGAGAGAAAATATAAGAACTGAATGAACCTAGCACCTCTATGAGCAAATCAGTCCAATTTATCTCTTTTGCAATCCTAATGCTGTGAGATCCTTTTGCACTTGCAATAAATCATAATTAAAAACATAGCTCTGATGAATGTCCATGTAGCAAAGAGATCTTCAGGGGAAAATAAGGATGTGTCTAGATAATTTTTTGTAGCGTCTTTTAGTAGAGTGGAGACACTTCACATCTATGTTATAGATAGCAAAGGTTTGAAGTAGTCACAAAACGGAAGTAAAAGCAGAAGAAAAGCAAGCTGGAGAGCTAAATAACCAGGACTTTACATTACAGGATAAAAAAAGACATATTGAGTGTCACGCTGAGTTGCTTGGACAGATACGCAGTGATTCTCATTAAAGCCACAGGACACAGTGGTATTTTAAAAATGCACCAAAGAATGGAGCCTACATACATTCCTCTCTTGAGATCTCCATGGAAAAGGGTTATGACTGCTTGAGGCACAGACTTTTATTGTCACTCCATGTTAACTTTTAAGTTTGACATGTCTCAGTCAAGCCTTTACCATCCATACTGTGCTTTGAAAATGACAGATATCGTGTACTATCTAAAATGACTAACTCTATAGTAGTTTGCTATATTTAGATCCCAGAACATCAGTAATTAGGATTCACTGAATTCAACTGAGTAGATTGTGTTGTCAGTGAAGGTAGACCTCTCAGGTAGGTATTGTAAATACCAGATCTTGGCTGCATGTGAAAAGCAGCCACAAAATTTTGAGCTTCTATATTTGCTTGCCAAATAATCTTCCACAAAGCTGCCACTGTGTTCTTGTCTTTCACATTCTGATATTGTTCCCTGCTTTAGTTTCAATATTTTCTTATTCATACAGAAATACCATTCAATTTGACCATATGGGATAAATTCCTTATATTGTTATGTGCTTTTCTAAAACATGTCAAGATTATATAAAGCTGTTGTTGTCTCTTTAGCTCCGGAGCCATCACAATAAAATAGATATTGTCATTATATACAAAGGACCAAAATTAATTTGAAATCTCACCAATGAAAACCTCATGTTACAGCAAATGAGAGCTTCAGAAAACATCTAGCTAATACTTTTCAAAATAGATGAGTATTCTGAAAGCAGAGTTTACTTTTTCCTTACTCAGTGCTGATGTATTTTATGGATCACACAGCACCAGCAGGTGCATCCCATCAGAGCCCATGGATTTATGGATGTTCAAGTGTTCAAACTGATCCCTGATACAGTTCTTCTCAACCAGGGCAAGCTCCTCCTTTATCTTGCCTTCTTCTGGGGCCTCAGGGGATTGAGGCACCTGAGGACAGCCTCCAACAGTGCAGACAGAGGCAAAATGTGGAAGGAGAACATTCTCTGTTTCTTCTTTAATTTTATGATGCCTGTAGCCTGTGTAACTTTAGAAGTTGTCAAACAGAAAAGCAAGAAATACAGATGGCACAAGTGCCCCAGTTTCTCAAAAGTGCATTCTACCCATTCCATTTTGGCATAAATAATTCTTGTATATGTATCTTGAGGAAATTTGACAGTGAGTCTGTACTGGATCTACACATATGTGGCCAGGCTTAACAAAACCAATGCACTGAAGTCCATGTCAGAGTCTGTTTCTCCTCACTATTAATAAATGTAGTGATCATCTGGAAGGCTCATTATACAATCTGAATTTTCACTGGTGGAAAATCTCAACCTGTCTGCTCCATATTTCTTACATCAGATAAACATAAGATGGACTTTCGTTGCTAATCAATTTAATCTTGTCTTTTAGCTGTGTTTCTCTCCTATGAGAGGTCATGAGAATACATTCAGAGGAGAAGATTCTGAAAAAATGGATCCACTCATAATCTGCTTTTTTAAAGAAAAGGTATTTCTCTTTACAGTCCATGTAAGTTGAAGGTAAAGGTAAAAGTAAATGAGCAAAAAGTGCCATGCAAGACGTGCTGCTGTCTACAGATTACCTGAAAGAATGGTTCTGTGAAGTGTGACTGTCATTTTCAACAGCTTTTAAACCTTTTAAGTCAAGAAATGACTTAATTATATAAGTTTATGTTCAGATTTTGCACAGTAGGGCTATATTTTTAGATAGACTTGAGATATCCAAGTTGACACCATGGGAGTGCTGTATGCTCCTCTAGACGTTCTTCCTTCTTAATGCCAGTGTTGGAGAAAAAGATTTTCATTTCTAAATCAAACATAATCTATGAGAATATCTGTTTTAAGCTTTCAAAGCTTTTTTAAAAATCCATGGTTTTTGTTGCACACAATGTAATAAATTGGTAAGAAGGAATCAAAACGTGACTTTTTTCACCTCTGAAAAGCCAGAGTATATTCACAAACTGCTTTTCTTCAAGATGGACCCTGACATAGCAAATGAGAATTTATCATGCTGGAATTTATTTGCCGATGAACAGAGAAGTTCTCACAAATTTCTCACAAAGTTTCTTACGAATGATACTATCATCTTTACAGAGCTTGATACAGGAACTCATTCAAAGACTTCTAGTAACCAAGGTTTCCAGTGAGAACTACCTTTCCTGACCGTATTTTAAACTTCAGCGAGAGGAGTCTACATCCAAGAAAGAAAATAACTGTCATGTTTCTGAATTCACAGAAAGGATATTTGGCTGTATATGAAAAACTGCTGGAGATGGTAGACTAGCTACAAAAGAATTTAGGGGAAAACCGGGGAAATTTTACTTTTTATCAAAAATTGTCAGTTGTGTATGAATAACTCAGTAGTAACTTCGTATTCATGTCCGATGGAAGTCTCACTAACTTCAGTGTGCTGCAGACAGTACCTCTGATAAAAAAGGGATAAAGGGGACAAAAACCTAAGGATTTTTCTTCCCACAGAAGGTCATTGAGCTTTATTTAGTTTCCTGATTCAAATCTTTTAAAGTATATGTCAAACACACGTGCAATCTCATCAAGCCTGTGCTGTGGATGTGTAAGAAGTATCCCCAAATATCTTAGAGAAAATATCTAGATGCCCAGCTCTACTAAACCCTCACACTTATCAAGTTCTTGGTCTTCCCTCTGTGACTAGCTTGGCAAAAGGTGAAATCGTGAATAATTGCCTCCTTTAAGCTTTTCAGCATTTTCACTTCCATCTGATACCTTCAAAAATTCAAAATTCTGTGAAGTAAAATGGGAAAAAATAAGTCATCCTGAGTTAGCTGATTTCCTAAAGTACCCAAGATGGCCAACTGTGCAGGAATCTTGCAAAAAAAATATCTCATTCTTCTTTGGTAATAAATTCTATTTCTTAAAAAGCTAGGGAAGAAAAAAACAGTAAGGAACACAGAACATAAGTTGTGAAATCTATTTCTTTCTTTCACTTTTTCAGATCTTCAGTACTACATACTGGACCGTAACTCATGATGCATTTATATTACCAGACACTTATTCAGCACATTAAATTGTATCCTGGATTATAAATGACCAGAAATCAGATATATGAGAGTAATCCAGGTGGGAAATTGAATGTATCTTCCTCTATCCCCTTGAAGCAGTGACAGACAATACAATTTGAGACGAGGAAAACTTTATCTTCACTTATAGTATTTGTGTCCTACAGCAATATGGGACACAGCTGCCTGCAGCTTCTTTTTGTAGGGTCATTGCTGTTCCTGCAGCGATTACAGATGTTCTAGTATTCATTCAAATCAGTCATAAGACAACAGAGGCTCCTGAAATTTAGTCACATCTCTTCCCGGGTTGAGCAAATATCTTCAGTAAAGATGAAACAGATTAGAATTACATTATACAACAGAGCCTATTTTATGAGGAAGGAGTTTAAAATCACAGATGTTAACCAATCATTTTTTGATGTTGAATTGATTACAAACTTGATTAAAAACTGCACAGTGCTTACTGAGTAGAGAAGCATTATAGCACCCATGGAACATGGATTCTAGAAATGACACATTAATCTGCATAAACCCTTCACGTATGTGTACTTGGCTGTATAAGCCCAAGCTGTTTTGTTTAGGGTTTGACTGGCTTTGATTTTTGCAAATACTTAGAACCATCTCAGAGACTATGAAATCCCTTTTCTGCTAGCTTGGGTAACAGAACTCTGTCCCCCCCTCAGTTGAACTGGTATATACTATTTACCACAGGTAATCACTTGCAAAGTGTATCCTATTTTCATTCTGAAGTAGGAGCCAATAACATTGAAGAAGTCTTCTTTTACTGTGAAATATTCTTGGTCTGAGCTGCCATGACAACCACAGGAACTGAGGGAGAACTTTTTTCTCTTTTATTATTGTCTTCTAGACTTGAGAATTTGAGAGGATTCTTGAGAATTGAAGAACATACAGCTGAAATTTTGAGAAATACTCAAAAATAATTTATTGGTGAATGTATAAACCCACTCTTATGTTACTGAAAGAAGTTGTGGAGGTTTTTCATTTGTTCACATCTAATATATACATTAGTATTAATTTTAATTAAATCTACTTTGAATAGGAGCTGTCCACTATATAGAGATGATATTCTGAAAGCCAATGACTAGTTGAACTACCTCAGATATAAATAGTCTTACAATTAAAGGCAATGCTTCCCATTTTCTTTAAATACTTTCTACATCATGAGCACCATGCTCTGCAGCCCAACAAGCTTAGCTGAGACAAAGAACTAAGACAAAAATCCCATTGACCAGATGCTTGCTCAGAGTGTACTGCGGAAGAATCATAGAATCATATAATGGCCTAGGTTGGAAGGGACCTTAGAGATCATCTAGTCCAACCTACCTGTCATGGGCAGGGACTCCACCTCTCGACTAGACCAGGCAATACATGAGGACCGAGCGGGAAGAGTTGGGCTAGGGAACATTGATACCAGTTTGTTTGGTCAGTGAAGAAAATATATATGTACCAAATAAATCAGAAAGAATCTGAAGAGTTTACCTAAAGCCACAAAATCACTCAATTCAACACAAAAACTCTTGGAGATTAACAAATAATATGTATTTTTTATCCTTTCCTGCATGGGTATGATGCAGATATAGAGGATAACCTGTTGACAAAAGACAATGACAAACCTGAACAGGGGTTATTAGATGACAAACATTCATAGTAGCTAAAATCAGAAAGAATTAATTTTCCATAAAAGGGCTGTGCTGCTGGTGATTTCTCAAGTGGTGAATACTCAAGCGTTGGCTCTACTATTTTTTGATATTTTAAGGAGAAACCTTATTTATATAGGTGTACTTGCTTTGTACACCATTGTCAAGAACAATAGATTTCTTCAAGTAATCAGTGAGAAGACTGTTATGGATGTTATGAATTGCACATCCAAGTTCATCTAAGCCTGAACAGAAAGGCCATTGATATTACTGTCAACTTTACCCTTCTTTGATAGAGTAAGTTTCACAATTCCAGGACAAATTCATTCATTTTCTCTGTTATCTCTGCCTGTCCTGTCATCATTTCTTCCTGAGTCCAAGGGGAAAGGTTTTCACTGGCAGGTGAGAGTATATTATTTAAACTCATCTCTAGTTGTCATAGCTGCTGGTCAAAAATCTCCCTACAGAAACCATAGATCCTCACAGCTTGTCATTAGCATCCATTACTACACTCAGAGCCACTCTTGAGTCATTCTATAACCTATATTGCTTATGTGCATCTTATTATTTTCTTACAGAAGTTTTATATTACAGTTATGATATCGGAGTCTTCCTCTGACATTATAGACAAGGAGTTACCTTTGTTTAGCTTGTATTGAGTTTCCTGGTAGCACTGCTGGTAGCTTAATGCAACTTCTGTGTCTTCTGCCTCCATGAGCTGGCTATGCTGTTAAAGATATTTCTGCACTGCTTTGTATCATATTTTCTGAATTTGTCCCAGACATAAAGTCCACCAGTCGCATGGTCCTTTACCCTGTGTTAGTTGCCTAGCAATTGAGGATTTCAGATGAGGAAGCTTCAGAGTTCTTGAACTGGGTCTTGGAGGGAAGAATAGGAAAATGTGTCTGGCTGGAGCTTTGTCTATTTCTATTTTTTAGCCACAAAAATTTCTAAGTACTCCAGATAGCGACTGCATCACCATGACCCGTGCAGTAGATGGACAAGTAATTTTCTCTTTCATGTGTTTCCTTTTTCACAGGTACTTCCAGTTTGTCATCGACTCTTAATTTGATTTGTTGTATTTTTTCTTTTTGTTGTTTGGTAAATGATATATTACAGGAAATAAAATTTCCAAGATGGATGTGCTATTAAAGGCACACAAAACCTGCTAAACAAGGAGACTCCCCCCAAAACTTTAAAAGGCTATAGACCTGAAAACTGGATTTATGTGAACTACTTCAAAGAGTGAATGCAAATGAGGAAACCCATGATCTCCAAAACCCTTCCAAATAAATGAAACCCCTTACTAAAAGTGCTGTCAGCATTGGAAAGTACTCCTACAGGAAATACCAGAGTTCTTAAATATATTGTGTTGACAGATTGATTGTAAGAAATGACCAAAAGCTTGTTTTCTGTTTCACTACACTTAAAAAAGCCATCATCTTGTAGCTTTTCCTTTTTTTGAGTAAACAGAGACTTGATAATCAGATAAGGTGTTAAATGCAGAGAAGCACTACCAGTGACTTTCTTGATTATCAGATTGCTTGACAGGTTCCAGCTAGACACTTGTTACTTTTGTTAGCCTTGTTATTGCAAATCACTCTATGATTGTGATATCATAGGTCATCATTTCACTGTCACTGAAAGGAAATAAATGTCTTCAAAGTCAGTAACTTGTTTCTGCATCTTCAGCTTTAGTAACACATTGAGTGAAGTGGCATTAGAAATACACTAGGGGTTTTTTTCTCATTTTATTTGTTTCGATTAGTAAAGTAATTCTTATTGCTTGCATGTATTAATCACATACCTTTCTGTCAGCTAACCAAGGGCTATAGCACACTAGAAGCTTTGAGATTTGTAAATCTCAGAACATCCAGTTGAATTTCTTAAACTCTTGCAAAGTTAAAAGATCTCCATAGGATCTGGTGGGATTATAACCCGCTCCCAGTGCTGAACAAAAGAAAATAATACCACCAAGGTTTTATCACCTACAAATTAATTGGTTGGCATTTGGAAACCTGTCCCAAGTTCCATGTCTCTTCTATCTTTTCTTGCCTATCTCAAAGAACAAAACTCCTGATTAAGAGTAGCCTTGTGGAAATGGGCACCTGGGAGGGGAGAGGCACAGTCTTGTATGATATGTTTGAGGATATTAAGAACCTTAGCAATAAGCCCTCACTTATTTTTTTAATAAATAAAGAACTCAAAACCAATCCTACATTTTTAAGAAGCTTTAAGCCACTTTTTGGATATCATTTGACTTGTACCCTGGAAATGCAGCCTTGTGGAAGAATTATTTTCTTGCTATCTCAGAAGCTGCTTGAGAAATTTCAGGTGCTCACATATGAATTCTCTGACATCACCCTTAGTCCAGTTGCATGGAACAGCACTAACACAACTGCTGGCATAATATCAAAAGATTCAAAGAGCAAAATGTAACTAAAATGTTGTGAATGTAAAGACACTTAGAGATCAGAGAAGACACAGAGGCACCAATAATTAAATGATGGCTGCTGAAATAACTCTATTAGCCAAGTGTTTCTGTGTACAAAATATTGTTTTGTAAGCTTGAGTGCAAGAGTTGTTCTTGAGTTCTTGCTGAATGAATCATTAAAAGAATCAAAAGTTTTGCACAAGAAG
This sequence comes from Apaloderma vittatum, assembly GCF_000703405.1. Lineage (NCBI taxonomy): Eukaryota > Metazoa > Chordata > Aves > Trogoniformes > Trogonidae > Apaloderma > Apaloderma vittatum. Next base: position 17,213 of record NW_009732306.1, on the reverse strand, counting down.
TAAAACTAATTTATCAAAAAAAGCTCTCTTGAAAGCTTTTTCATAAGTATTTATTTTCTACTCCTTCTCAGTGAGCACAGCATTCAAATGTGAGAAATTCAGAAAGTAAGAAAACAGATTGATTTGAATATTCTGATTCATACTGGGATTCCTCTGTCCCTCCAAAATTAGTAGGAGTTTTATAAGCACCTTCATAACAGGCTGCTGACAACACTGAACATTTAATTGAATCACAGAAACAACCACAAAGTACGCTCGATGTGATACTCATGCAAAGCAGGAATCTATGAATTTTGGGGATTCATTGTCTTCATCCAACAAATATGCATTCTCTTGTTTTATGCTCTTGATCATCCGAGTTTAAGGTGCTCTGCTGCAATGGAAAAATAACTGTAGCCCAAATCCTCCCGGGATTTTATTATTATGATGGGTATTGCTCAGTTCTCTGGGGATAATAAATACATCATTTGTTACAAAGTTACACATATATATATATTCCTACTTTAATTTCCAGTGTCTCAAATCTGGTAGTATACCAGTACAAAATTAATCACGTTCACCCCTTTTAAAGCAGATTTATGTATTCCATCAAGCTGCTACATAATAAGTGTGTAAGTTTTAAACACGTATATTGGAACAAAGCCCTGCAGTTTGGACTTCTGTCATTCAAAGAGGAGTAGAAACTGATCTTTCACTGCATGTTTAATTGATATTGTTGTGTCTAGTTCTTTCTGCCTAGCAGCCCTTGCCATAATTTAGCAACCTGAAAAAGCCTTAGCACACAGCTGATCACAGTTATGCAGCAACTTGGTGGAAGAAATGCATGGTGGAGAATTTGTAACACCTGAACAAGAGGAGCAGATCCACCAACAGCAATGAGGGCTTGCCAACAAGCTAGTGATCAGAAGGTTAGTCCATAGTCATAAAGCAGAGTTGAGATAAAATCTGGAAGGCAGGCAAGCAGGTTAAGATCAGCACAGAATCAGGCTCAACACAGTTGTGACTTATATACAAACACCCTGAAAAATGCTGTGGAAAAATACGTTGCATTGATTTAAGTGGCATTTCCATAAGTTGTTCTTATTTCTGATTCATTTTCACAGGGGAAATGCTGAGGAACCTCATTCAAATGCTTTATCTATCCTGAATAACTGTTTCTTCTTCTGGGCATGACAGAAGAAAAAGTGAGAAACAGAAGAGATGCAGGAAAAGATGGTTGCAGACTGGTGGTTGTAGTGGAAAGGTTGGTGACATCCATTTTATTTTCATCCTTGAGGAGACACGTACTATTTTTAAAATATTTTACTTGCTGTAGAAACAGCTAAGAGAAGATCTGTATCTCAAGATTCTTGTCTGAAGAACAAGATGAACATCTGTGGCAGATCTGAAAACATCAGAAAGTGGATTTGGGGAGTAGTCCCCCTGAAAGGTGGTTCCAGCCCCATGTTGTTATGGCTCTACTGAATGTACTCAGGTGTTTCCAGCAACATTATTTTCTTGGGATGTGTATTTAAATCAGATTTAGTTGTTTACAGCTTGCATGTGAGGTTGAATCTTTATGGTCTAGAGAGAGTATCGATACTTTCTGATGATTTTAGCTGATAAGTACTTATCTGTTGAAGGCTCATGTGTACTGTTCAGGGTACAATCCTCAAAGCTTTTCAGGACAGGGCCTTAAGGGTTTGAAGATAGATGCTGTAGAAGAGAGATAGGATGCTGTATTGCTTAGCAAGGAACTAAGCTATGATCTTAGCTATGTACTTTTATTATTTTTTAAAAAGGACAAATTGATCTAGGACGTCCTTGCTGCTGCTTTTTTCCCATTCCTTCACTATTTCTCTATTTCCATCCAACTATTCTTTTAATTAAATACAGAATTATATCTAGTTATTCTTTCAAATAGATTTGCAGGGCAAATTCTTATCCGTTGTAATAGTGTAAATTCTTGTTAGTGGCAAGGTAAGCCTCAGGCTCAGTCAGTTGGAATCCCATTAAAACCAAGAAGCTTTGCAATGGTGCTGTGAGGGATAAGGAGACCCCCACACAGACATATATTCTCACTAAGTATGTCAGGGAAAGGTATAACATAATAAAACTGATTATTTTTAGAGTATCTACAAGAGATTTTACAGCTGTCTAACTTGTTCCCAGCTACTGTATGCGTATCATGCTCTCTTAAATGGATATGGCTGAGTGCTGATGTGGTAGTTTGACCATTTTCCTTATCCTTGTTAGGGTGCTTCCCAGTGGGAACCCTTTGTAGGAAGGTTGAGATGGCCTCTGCCCAGGCACTGGCTACACTTGGAGGAGGAGGCTTGTGGAACGCAGAGGTGGGAACACAAAGAGCAGAAGATACGTAACCTATTGCACAGCAGAGATAAGAAAATGCTGAGAAAGGTGGAAATGACACACAACAAGGCATCTTGTAATAGTAAATATTTCTTCCTGGGACCAGAGGTGACTTTATTGCAATTCAGTAGTGTATTGAAAAGAGTTTGGACTGAGACCAAGCTTAAATGAAAAATATTTGCACCTTCAAAGGCAAAGCACATAAGCAGATCTAATGTTCTTTTTGTTTCTGTTCTGTTTCTTCTTGATTTACTTCAATTTTAGAAAGTCTTACACTTGTTTTTCCTCTCACAATATGCCTTTTCTAAAAAAAACAAACAAAAACCTTCCGCTTATGGTGGGTTTTATGCAATTTTATAGAAAGGTTCTAGTCACTTTTGCATTGAAGTCCTTGCAATCCTAGGATCCAATAGAAAAGAATAGACTATTTCAGTCTGAAAAGACCTGCAGTGATCATCTAGTCCAACTGCCTGACCACTTCAGGGATGACCAAAAGTTAAAGCATGTTATTAAGGGCATTGTCCAAATGCCTCTTAAACACTGACAGGCTTGGGGCATTGAACAGGCTCTAGGAAGCCTGTTCCAGTGCTTGACCACCCTCTTCATAAAGAAATGATTCCTAACATCCAGTCAAAACCCCATCTGGTGCAGATTTGAACCATTCCTATGCATCAGGGAGAACTCAGCACCCCTCTCTCTGCTTCCCCTCCTTAGGAAGCAGTAGAGAGCAATGAGTTCTACCATCAGTCTCCTTTTCTTTAAACTAGACAAATCCAAAGTCCTTAGCCACTCTTTTTGAAGAGTGCCCTTTGAGATGTTCCTTGCATCCCTGTCACCAGGTTTGTTGCTTTCCTCTGGGTGTATTCAAGGCAGCTCTCCAACCACTCCTCTCCCTATTTATATCGTTTCCAGTGTTACTCTGACAGTATATATTCCATTTTGGCCTCAGAGATCCCCGAGAATAGGATCCCATCACCTGGCAATTTCTGATATATGTATTTTATATTATACAACCCCCTACCCACCCATTTCTGCTGGTATTATGTTGTGCTACTTCTACAATACTGTCCCTGAGGGAGGGAACATGCTGTCACAGGAGGCTTGTTGCTTGCCAGAGGCAATCTGGGAAGCTGCAGAGAGATGACTGAGGCTTGTCCAGCCCTTGCCTCAGTAATGCACCTCTTTCGTCTGCACCAGTTTCATCTGCATTAGCACTACTACAAAGGGAGGCCTGGAACAAATCACACACTACAGAGCTCTTGGACTGAGAATGGAGGACATGGGAGACCCCATGGGCTCTCTATAGTCCTAAGCTGGACTTGCTATACGGGACAGTCTCCAAGAGAAATGGATGCATCCTGTGAGTTAGTAAATGGATGTATGGCTGGTGTTGCAGGCAGTTTCTTGGCTTTTGAAAAACAGAACAAGAGATAGGATCCATCCACAGTCTATATGAGTATTTTCACCAATATGGTTGTCAAACAGTTGAAATTTTAAAGTATGTATGTTTGGAGTTAGCGTTCACATAAGATGAACCAAACAACAGCAGGAGTGGCAATTGCATGAGGGAGAGTAATAGAAGTCTTTACCCTGAGAAAGGTAAAACTGGCCAAAAGAGGGCACAGAATGGATGGGTTTTATGACTGAAGCTCTGTGATGATGGGTAGATACCTTCTATAAGAAGGAGCTGCTCTGATGCGTGGAACTTCTTTATACATTAAACAACAGACTGACTGAATGCTTTATGTCAGGATCAGAGGAAAGGCCAGTGAGGGTGGCATTGTGCAGGGAATGTTGCAGATTGCCTGGTCAAGGCAAAGTGCTGAATAAAATCTCCACATCGTTTTGTCCCCATGACACTGCAGACTCTAGCCTGCCATTTACTGAAAGGGCATGTGGAGGAATGCAAGCAGTTCAGAAGGCTTCCTTTTAACATGGCTTAGCTCAGGTGTGGATGTCTGTGTGGTAAAGATACAGTTGTGTGAGTCCTAGTGTCTATGAATTCTTGGACTAGATAAAAGTATCAGCATTATGATGCTTTAAGCTTGTCATGAAGAAGTTTCTAAAGTGATTCATCTCTCTTTAGAAAGTTTCTTTCCCTGAGTTTTTGCATTAGATCTGTATTACATATGCTTTGCAGATACTCATTTGCTGTTGCTTATATTTATTTAAACTGAAGCAAATAATATTGTAAGGCATTATATTGTAAGGCATAATATTGTAAGGACAATTAATCAGTCCTTTGGAGTAAAATCAGTGGGTCAAGCTGAGGAACTAATATATCTTTCTTTCTTTTCCGGTATCAAAAACATATAATTTAAGAAAAAACCTGAAACACAAGCATTCACTACATCTTCTCTGTGACTATCCTATTGATGTTGCTTGTCTTCCTGAGACTTTAAAAAATAAAACTAAGTATAAAAGAGAGGCCATGCACAAGGCAAGTTGAGACAGTTCAGACAGTAGCAGTAACACACTTTATCAATCTATATCTTTAAATATCAGCAAAGTAAATCCAGAGGAGTAAAAGAATTATGCTGATGCTCCTGACATGATGGTGCAGTCCAGCTGATTTATGGCGTGACCAAGGACACTAAAAGGCTTCTAAGTGCTCAGCTTTGTTCTGACTGGGGATAAAATGTGATAGCAACTCTTATGTTCTACTAATCTTTAGCATTAGAAGGATATAATCCTCTCAGGAAACACTTGTATGTGACCTTTTTCTCATATTGCAGTCATTCAACTACTGATACTTAAGTTATTAGCCTGAAATACCTTCAGGAAAATGTCCTTGAGCTGAATGGAGTAGCGTAAAACTACCAGAGAATCTTGTATCTACACCTGTAATGCTAAATTTGTGTTTCTGAGGATTTTCACCCGAAGAAGCAGAATGGAGATTGTTGTTTTAGCAAAAAAATTGTGCTTGTAGACTACAGTAGACTTCCTAACAGAAGGTGTGTTAGCACCTATAGTTTACTTCTGTGCCCTGAACACACACTTTTCTTCTGTCCTTTAGTCCTGGAAAATGTAAGATAACACATATGTTCTCTCTCCCAGTGATTAGCAACTATAAACATAACTAGATGTTTTACTGGTGTTATTTAACATTTACAGAAGACTATGGGTCATTATTGGTATACTTTCCTGAGAGGAATAAAAATCATTTCCATCTCAACTTCTAGCCTTGGTGTTTGACTGTGCCACATGAAACCTCATTTAACCATCGGCATAGCACTCCTTTCTGAAAATAGATAAAATCACTGTTAATTCTTTTGAATGATCATTGCTTGGATTTATCTGTGTGTTCTTTGAACATATCTGATGGTTAGTGTTGGAAATAAAATGAATCTTCATTGTTCTTTACTAAAACCACACGAAGGAAGGAAGAAGACAGTCACTGTTGCTATTGTACAGAAGAATCATCTCTCAATAACATTTTGATCTAAAAAGATGAGAGAAGACAGCTCCTTCTTCTACAAAAGTAAGATCTTGCCATTTATGCTTTAGCATCTTTGGGAATGCTGGAGATGCAGCAATCTGCCTGAAAGGAAGTTTCCCTACTATCCCTAATAGCAAAAAGAAGCTGGATAAGCATTTAGCTAGAGATAGAAGATTGGGAATCAGGATATCTGGATATCTGGACAGCTTTGGGCAAAGAGACAGGATCATTGAGGAGCGTGAAACACTTTATAAGAGAAATCACAGCATATGTGAAGTGATGCAGTGACTTCCAATCTTGCTCTTCAGCTGCTTATTGTCTACTCATTAAAGAGAGTTTTTAGTTCTGTGTGAATGTATAGTGAACCTCATGATGGTGTAAATTGAAATATAAGGAAATTGAAGTGTCTATTGTTTACACAGTATTTTCTATGACTCCTTTGGGGAGTGAGTGGCTCATAATTTAACACGTGTGTAGCTGACCTCTCCCCATCAGCATCCCAAGAATCAATATTCTACAATATTCTGTGGGGTTTGCACAAAGTTCTCGTCCACTTCTGTTCAATATATTTTGTTTCACAGCTGTTGTGCTTCCAGAACTTGCAATATCATTAGTTCACAGTGTAGTTTGTCTTCCTGACTACAAAAATAGCTATATTTACAGTGCATTTTCCCATTGTTTCAAATTTAGAGGGGATCAAAATCAATTGTATTCGTACCATAAGACATAGAGTAAAGTGAGATCCATAGATGTGCATTAGTTTATGATGTGTTTCACTTTCAGAAAAGGGCATTTTAACACAGCAAAACTTAAATCCTGCCCCAGTTAGGACAGCTAGGCCACATCCTTAGAGGTTTTATCAGGATATCTTTGCTTAATCCAAATAAAAGTGCCAGAACTAATGTTATTTTTATGTAATGTGGTGCAGGGGGACTAACAGTAAAATCTAACAATTCCCTGACTCTTCTAGATGAAGTAAGAAAAAATATCTGTGCGGATGATGATTAAATGAAAGATGTGCTTTTGGATTCAAAACAGTATAATGTTATGCTGGTCATTAAAATGAACTGCTGTTTTGCTCTTATTTTTATGACGGAATTGAAGAGAAAAGCACTTGAAAAATACTGATCTTATAGAATGAAAGAGCACAGTACTATCCTTTACAAGTGGCAATTTGCAGAAATAAGTGCTGAGTTCATGGATGTACAGGGAGCGGGATTTATTTCATCTGATTTTACACATCCAGAATAAGATGTCTGTAAGTAAGCTGGTAAATTCTGCAGTCAATGGAGAGAAATTGAGTAGTTTCAGGAAAATATTCCTTATATCAGAAAATCAGTCTATTATCAAAGAATTTGCTTTCTGTGCAGACAAAGACACAAAGGGAGCCTGCGTTTTGGGAATGCCTATTCCAATCTGGGGAGTTGAGTAGAATGAAATCATAGACTTAAGTAAAAGAGACTTCAGTGAACTACCTTTTCAGGTGGTGGCCTTAATGAAAATGTGCTGTATCTCAAGGAAGACTGAAGCAGCTCTTTTCTATTGTATTTAAATTCCTTTTATAATTACTCTAGGAATCTTAATTTTCTGCTGACAGCATATTGAAACTTCCAGTGTTGTGAATTTATGTTATATTATTCTCATGGCCAGAATCATGAAATTATCACTTAGGAAGTCTGACCTTGGTGTTGAAACTGTTCACAATTTTTATGACATCTTTCAGTTTTACAGAACCTGGGCAAAATATTAATTGGCAGTATATCTAAAGAATATTCGGGAAAAAATGGATATTTGTCCTAGGTATAGTATATGGAAGCCTTGTGAAGATCAAATATTTATTTTCTGTGCAGTCTATTTTCTCTAAATATGTGGTTGCTGTTGACTGCTGTATTTCCACCTATTTTTTTCTACCCTTTATTATTCTGAACTAGTAATCTCAATAAAAGAAAGTGAAGTAAATGTTGCATACTTGATTATAATTCAGTTGTGATAAGTTGGCCCTTAAAATCAGATGGTACTAAAAGTTTACAAATGACATTTCCTGTTGGAGATGAGCACCAGCTGTATAGTTTGGACATGGATTTCAAGCCACAAAGATGTTCAGATCCGTGGGTTTAGTTTTCTTGTCTACCATCACTCTATATTTAGAGATGCATTTTAGAGATGACTCTCTAAAGCATGCTTTCTCTTTTGTAAATTGCATCCTATTTCGGTCCCCCTACATCCCCCTCTATCTCTACAATTAACTGTATTTTAGTCTGACTGTATGATGTATTCTGTTCTGAACAGGGACCATCATTTATTATAGTCATTTTCTGCAGTGTCTGTAAATTAGATAATTATTCTCACCAAGCTTTCCAAAAGGAAGGAGTCAAGTCAGTTTTTTTGCCCAGTGATTTATGCTTTCTGAGTAATTCAACAGTGTCCAAATAATTATCTCTCTTTAGTGTTCTGAGGTGGTAGAACAATAGCGAAAAGCAACAGTGAACTTCTTTTCCCAGAAAGGCGTTACAGAAAGATGCAGTCTAAGCTCTTAATGTTGTTCTCCTTGTTCTCCTGCTGGGTTTCACAAGCTTAGTAGGCGCTGGGTGCGACACAAAAGAGGGAGATTGCTAACCCAGGCTCCCAGCTCTTTGAAAACTTTGGAGCCGTGCGTTGAGACCTGTCACTAATGCCTGAGCTGCTAGAAATCAGAACAGTAGTTTCTGCTTTTTGAACTCTAGATAAGAAGACTTCATTCATAGCCAACAGTGGTATCTAAATGTGGTGCTAAACTTTAGTTCAAGATCTATCATCTGTTTCCTGTTTTCTGTGTCAACACCTCCATGCATGAGGAATTCTGGCTAATTATCTTTTTAACTGACTCCCTCATAAAAATTCACCTATGCCACTTTTTTTTCTCTGTAAGAAGGTTTTCTTCTTTCCTTATATGCTTTTCATTAATTTCATTTTTATTTGTCTCTCTTTTCAATGGGCTGTATTAACGTTGCAGTCATTTTAATATACAGTGGGGACTGTGACTCTCAGGTTAAACTTGACTTCAAATTTAATTTCCCACTGCTTGTGGTTACAAAAGGTTTACTACAGCAAAGAGGTCCGCATTTTCTAACACCTCATCAAATCAACTAAAAGTATCGGAATCTGCTTAGGACTGTGAAGGTGTATTGTGTGACACAGATTTAGCACAGTTATTTAGAAGTAGAACTGCATTCTGAAAGTATCTATCTATTTATTTTTCTTAAGCCTTCTTCCCAGAACATCTTCACCATGTTTGTCTCAGTCGGGAAATGATTATTGATCCAGGGAGCTACGTTCAACAGTAGAGCAGTTCAGAAATTAATGCCATAATTTACAATTGACCATTTTTTCTCAAGTTTTTGAAAAATAAAAAAAAATAGTACTTTTTGACCCTGATACACATCTCAGGAAACAACTTCAGTGCTGTAGAATGATAGGTATAAGCTGGAACACTAGTGTTTCTGAAAGAATCTATGAAAAAAATATTGTCATGAGACGGATTTAATCCGATGTGTTCCAAATAGACAGAAATTTCTATGATTTAATGAAAACAAAAATTAATTCTTCTCTCTCCTTGCTGTTGCACGTTTTAAGACTGGTAGGTTAAGGTAAACAAACAAGCACCTCAGATGACAAAGACAGATTCCAAGTCTTTTTTTTTTTCCCTGCAAACATTAGAGAGCATATACCAGAATAATGTTTTAATAGTACATTCATGATATACTTTCAGTCATGTCTGTAGGAAAAAGCTGTCTTAGGCACAACATGGAAGCATACTATTTTTACTGTTTTTCTGAACTCTATGAGAATGAAGTATATTCTGAAGATTTAAATTTGCTGATGACACCTAGTCTAAGAAAATCAGGTGTTTTGTTAACCATTAGGCTTTTGAAGAAATGTACTTAGCTTGCATAAATCCCTATGTTGCCCGGCAGACAGAAGATGATGTAACATGGTGTCAGACATATCTGTTTCACTACTTTTGGGTGCAGAGCTTGGATTGATTCCTAATTTATTTAATGCTAGTGTGAAATCTTTATTCCTGAAGTGTAACATTTTCATGTTCCTTGCCATGAGTCTTAGTGCTAGAACTTGGTGGGCAATCTAACTGAGGGGTGATTTATTGTGGAGAGGTTGATAGGAAGGCACTGAAGAGCCCAGATCAATGCTGGGCTGTGCTGAACAGGTTTCAGTCCACTTGTATGGAAGCTTAATTCATGTCTGGGCTTTGCAGTGTGTGAGGACCCTTGATCTCATGATGACAATGGTCCTTCCTGGACTTTTAAAAGACTTTTTAAAAAGTATGAGAAAGCAACAAGCCATAACAACCTTTGACCTTTCTGCCAAATTACTTTTCCCTCTTGTATTAAATCATAGCATCATAGAAGGGTTTGGGTTGGAAAGGACTTGGGTTGGAACTAGACAGTCCCTTCCAACCTAAATCATTCTATAATTCTATAATCACATAGTTCCAGCCCTCTGCCACAGGGAGGGACACCTGCCACTAGCCATCTATTGTCTGCTAATTCAAGTGATTGAAACTAACATGATTGCTTGGAAGATTTTAAAAAGTATTTTTTTAGCCTGTAAGGGTGTGACTCTATTTATGAGTCAAAGTAGGCTGCATTTAGTTGTCACTGAGCCTGTGATTTATTTGGCAGGATTACTGGATTTTACTGATTTATCTGTTTATTTTGTAGCTGTCATACAGCGCCCTTTATTTAGTGATGGACTAATACATTTGGTTTTGTTTGCTTGGTTTTTCCTCATTAGTAAACAACTCCAGACTCTCTTAATTTGCTTAAGCCATATGCTTTCCAGAGGCTTTGGCCATTTATCTAAGATAAGAAGCATGATGCACAATGTGCTATGCACAGCTTACCTTGTGCTGTCCCAGGTGTATCAAGTGTAATGGAGACCTTTTTTTTTTACTTTATTATTATTTTAGAAGTAGCACTCTTAATTTCTGTGTATACTTTGCTGCTGCAAGTCTACCAACAGCTGAATCAGAAGCTGCTTGCCAGCAATGCGGGAGTGAGGAAACCTATGAATTATCTTAACTCTTTACTCGTTGCTTGGAATTTTATGACAGTGGATTTTTAATGTGTGTTTATAAAACAGACAAGAATCCATCTCATCTAAAATTAAATGCATTGAAAATAGGAAGCTAGAGATGCAACTGAAAAGCCTGGTGGATTTAGTAAGAATAAAATAAGAAACTTTTACAGACTTGTACATAAATTACAGAAATGGAAATAGCACGTTCCACAGAATTTACTCTAAAAACCCTATAGAATTTAATAGAAAATTAGAGTTGTTCTAAAATTACTTTTTTAACCAAACTATAAATTGTTAAAATGAGGATATCATTCTCTGTTAAACTCTTTAAGGAGGTTCTGAGAGTCTCTAATTCTGTATTCAGCTTCAAAGGGGTGATCCCAATTATGCAGCCTTTCTCACATGATTGGATTCGTTGAAATCAGTGGATTTGTTCAGAAAACACAAAACATAAACTGTACATCATGCCAGGTTATAGAGAAATTATCTGATATAAAACATTATCTTACTTCATAGTGCCAATCATTTATACTACAGATTTTGATATTTCTAGGGCAGAATCTATAGATTGATTTAGTGGATGGCTGCCACACTATCTTGGACAGCTCAGTTTGTGTTCAAAATTAAGGAAATCGATTTAGAGCTGACCAAATTATTTCACCAGTGGAACAAAAAAAAGAGTCCCAGGAAGCAGTATGTCACCTTGGGAACACCTCCACATGTCCACTTGTTCTCTAACCTGCTGGGTGTATTAATACTTAGAGACTTCAAAAGGCTACAAAGGGAGCCTTCCAGCCAAAGATTGGGGTTCTCCTTGTTCATATGTAATTGTGTAAAAGGAGGATCGTCGCTCTAAGCCAGTTTTCTTAGTGCTGTCTGTGATAAAGAGTGGGTGAAGGTATGAAAAAGAGAGATGTGGCGATTGGTGATATTTTTTGTTCTTCCTAAAGTAGTTGTCTAAGTCAACTTTTGAAAAGTCTGGCTCTATTTTCGTAAAGCTGACTCATCTTCTGAAGGTGCCTATTTCTCTCAGCAAGCGTGTTTCGAGCACAGAACCAAAACTGCAGGTGCTTTTTCCAGTACTAAGTACACTGACTTCACTGTGATATTCACCATTGGCATTTTACTTCAGGGTTCTTAATCGTCAACTAAATGGAGACCTTTGATTTGTTTTTTGTTTTGACCTATGCTCAGTTTCAAGTCAGAGCAATATAGAGTAGTGATCTTATTTGCTTAACACTAGTCAGGTACTTTGGATTAATTTCCTGAGACAAAGATCTTCATACCTTCTTGTTCATATGGTGTTTGTGAAGACATTTTTTACTTCCCTCAAATTCAGACCCAAATCCTTTATGCTTCAGGACTATATTGCAATTAGTTTGACTTTTTATTTTGAAGGGAAGTTTACACAGAGACAGTACTCATGTTTTCTTTCCAGTCAGATGACTATGCTGTAATAAAATTTTCATACACCACACATGAGATTTTTAAAGCACTTGTATACCAGCTCTGTCTTTTGCTTTCTTTTTAGTCTTTGTCAAAATAGTACTCCTGCAAGCCTTCTGTTTTACACAAAGTGAAAAAAAATAGAACAGGTGTAAACAGCAATCTCTGTGTTCCAGCACAAAGAATAGAAACAGCTTTGAGATAACAATGTAATTTCAGGCTCAGAAAATGAAATCAGTTTCATCCAGGAAGAAAGAGGAAAAAATGTTAAGGAAGAAGAGCTGTTATTGAAATGTTTATTTTCTGTCTCTTTTGGCTTTAGTTACTTCTCCCTGTTTGGGCCTGATTGCTTGTTGAAGTGAAGTATATGTTTAACATTGAAATGGTGAAAGCACAAGCTGTTTACCTGAAATAAGATGGATTTGAAAGGGAACTGTCATCTTTCCCTTACTATCAGGTCTTCATACATTCTTCTGAACCCCTGGACAAATCAGATGGAAGAAATTATATGCTAGAAACAGATTTACATTCATGGTGAGAACTGGCATTAAACAAAGGTATTTTGAAAGACTGCCACAGGAAGGGCATGCGTTCCAAAGCAGTCAAGTTGTTGCTTTGACCGCTGTTACTGACCCTGTGCACGTTCTTCAGCAGCCTCAATTGTGAAGAAAAACATTAACCTGAGACACTTTAAGAAAGAGACCCCGATTTATTATTATGCTTTTCATCTAGGGCTGTATTCATTAAGTTGAGGATACATTAAAAAAAAAATCATGGAAGAATTTCACAATTCCTACTAATGATCAGTTTGTTCCATGGGGTATCATGTGCATCACTGAAGTCAAAAGCAGCTGTGAAAAAATAAGTACAAGGAAGACTTTTTTTTTTGTATTCTTCTTTTTTATATCAGTGCAGTCAGGCACTGTCTTCCCCCTGTAGTGCAAGGATACTGTCACCCCTCATTGGTTACCCTTTTTTTGTGTTGGGGTTTAACCCCAGCTGGCACCTCAGCCCCACGCAGCTGCTCACTCCCCCACAGTAGGGTGGAGGAGAGAATCAGAAGGGTAAAAGTATAAAAAAATTGAGAGTTGAGATAAAGACCGTTCAACAGGTAAAGCAAAAGCTGTGCTCACAAGCAAAGCAAAATAAGGAATTTATTAATTCCCATCAGCAGCAGGTGTTTAGCTTCCTGTTCAAGGAGAGCTGGGCTTCATCACATCTAACAATTACTTGGGAAGATGCAATCACTCCAAATATCGCCCCATTCCTTCTTCTTCCCCCATCTTTACATGCTGAGCATGGCGTCGTATGATTTGGAACATCCCTTTGGTCAGTTGAGGTCAGCTGTCCCGGCTCTATCTCCTCCCAGTTCTTTGTGCACTCCCAGCACCCTCATTGATGGGGTGGAGTGAGGAGCAGAAAAGGTCTTGACTCTGTGTAAGCCCTGCTCAGCAACAGCTACAACATCACGTAAGTGAAACACGAATACTGTCTTGGTCAGGAATCCAAAACACACCATGAGAGGAGCTAGTGAAGAAAATTAACTGTGTGCCACCCAAAACCAGTAAGATCTGAGAGTCATCAGGTAATATACGGCAGATTTTCTTTCCCCTCCCACCTCATGAGGGTATTTGGAATCTGGTATTTAGAAATTACTGTATCACTACTGAAAAACTTTTAATCTGCAGCAGCCAAAAAAAAAAAAAAGACAAAAAAGCCACTTTATCTAAACTGACACATTCATATGAAAGGCAATACCATAGACAGCAAATTCTTTCAAATCTTTCTTCTTTATTGCTCTTCCACATGTTTGTGTGTTTGTGCTGTAATTTAGAGAAAACGAAACTTTGCCATGAACAAATGTTCTGCAAACCATCTAAACTCCTTACTCTTTCAAGTGAGAACATATAAAGAATTTGAAGACTGTCATAGAATCATAGAATTGTTAGGGTTGGAAGGAACCTTAAAGATCATCTAGTTCCAACCCCCCTGCCATGGGCAGGGACATCCCCCACTAGATCAGGCTGCTCAAAGCCCCATCCAGCCTGGCCTTAAAAACTTCCAGGGATGGGGCTTCCACCCACTCTCTGGGCAACCTGTGCCAGGGTCTCACCACCCTCATGGTGAAGATCTTCTTCCTAACATCCAATCTAAATTGATAAATCTCTAGCTTTAATCCATTCCCCCTGTGAAACCAGTATTAATAAAATCTGTTCAGCTGAAGGGAAAAAAACAGGCACAATTTTTGAAAGTTAGTATTGAAAGACAGTGAAAGCATTTTAAATGTATTTTCCTTCTTCTTAATGTTTTTAACAAAGTCAAAATATTTTGAATTGTGGTTGTTAACAAGAAAGTCTCCAGTTATAAAGTGACAAACAAGATCAAATGAAGACATGACAGCAGTTTAAAATATACAGAAGAATTGCTGCAGAACAAGAAAATGACTTTTCTGCATGACCAGAGATGAGTTAAAAAATTAGGCTTAAATTCCATCTGTGAAGATTTATGTTGAGCTGGAGGAAACCTGTTCTACTGGATCATGGTAAGAATCGTGAAATGGTTGGTAGACCACTTGAAACAATACATTATTTCCACCACTGTAAACGTTGGAGGCCAGGGTAGATAAATATTGGTCAGAAGATTAAATGTTTAGTTGACTTGAGTTTGAATCAGAGTCTATCTAACATAGTTTCTATCTAGCACAAATCAGAAATGTGAAGCTCTTCCCAAGACGAAAAGTTAGATATTTCCTTTTCAAACAACATAACTTGAATAGTGTGGCCATGAGTGAAAAGGAATAGGAGGTCTGGCTGGTTTCTCACCTTTTTCTTGAGAAGGTCCAATTATAAATCAATCTCTTTTTTTTTCAGAAGATAACTCACCCGATGGCAGAGTGAATTACCTCAGTTCCAAATATTTCAATCTATACAAAGTCTGTACCTGGCAACAATGAATTCTGACTCCATTTCTGCTTTGGAAAATGGATGGATGTGAAAATTTCAGGATGTTAGTGTTGAAGGGACAGATGTAATTGCTGGCAGCCCTGATGTTTACATACAAATTCTGGAGGAGAATGTGTCCTTCTTTCTTACAAATTTAAGTTGTTCCATACTTAAGCGGAGGGTTATTTCAAGTTGTTCTTTGACATATGTTGCAGAAAACCCAGCTGCCTGGGGTCAGCGTACTCTATTCCATCTATGGATAAGTTTTGGGTATATAAATATTTCATGAGAATTTGAGATGTCTAAAAATCTTGCCTCATATATTTCAAAGTGAAAAACAAAACAAAAGTTAAACAAATCACAAAAATTAATAAAATCATCTTTAAACTTCCTGAAACAGAAGTAAGACAAACAATTTGTTGTTTTGCTCTACGGTTTGCTTTTAATAATGTCACATTTGGGTTTTTTTCAGTCTAATTTCAGGGTTTAGATTTTTTCTCTAATTAACTAATAACATGCATTCATAACAATTTGTGTGATTATAATTTTACTTTAGTTGTCTGTGCAGTGCCCTGAGTTATTTGACAAAAAGTAGGCTTATAAATATAACTCATTATATTATTGACTTTTGTAATTTTTCAGTTTCTTTTAGAAATGCAGTATTAAAATATTTGAAGCAATGAGCTGTAAAGAGAATGGAGGGTGTCTCTATTTAATTAGCTTCCCAGAAAGAGATAAATCTGCCTGAGATTTACCCACCTTTGATTTTCACCAATTGTACCAATATTTACCTATACACAGATGTCTTTTAAATCCACCTGAACACTCTTCTCTACAATGAAGTCCTCAAAGGTATGCAGCAGTAGTTAAACTGTGTCTGTCCTGATTTTGTTGTTTGTCACTAAGAAGGATTGATTGTTTTCTTGTGTTGCTTGTCTGTTGTATCCAGTTCTCTTAGGTTACATCTGCTCTGCAGCCACTTAAACGAGCTAGTTTTAATAAGAGTAACAGAGTAGTTGAGACACGAACGTAGGCCAAAACAACCTTCTGCATGTTTATGAAGTTTCTTGAGTGGGTTTTGAGATCAAAACTGATTTGCATAGAGCTCAAGCTAGGCTGGTACCTGCACCCAAGCTGGCTAATATGCAGGAGTCTGGTCTGAAGGCATCGTTGTGATTCTAGGCATTTGATTTCTGCCCTCAGGTTCAAGGAATTATCATGTTTCTTGGTGATATTAATAGCTTAGAATGTAAACTAATTCCTTCAACCGATGTCAGAATGCAAACACTAATGCAGTTTGCAAACCTGTAGTTTGCATTAATTAAGCCTTATGTAAATGGACATAGCTGTTACTTTCTTTTCTGGACTCTGCCTAAATCATGCTGGTTTTCTGATCTAATTTTGGACCTTCCATAAAACTAGTGAGAAACTGGCATGCTGCATCAGGAAGACAGATTTGTGATTCAGCTGGGTTTAGTTTTCCATTCTACATTTGATCAAAGACAGTCTATGGTCCTGAAACAAAGAGAAATACTGAATATAGGTACCTTTAAACAAGGCATATATCGAGGAAGTCCATATTGCAAAGTTCCAGGGCACGTTGCAGTAGAGAACAAGAAATACATATTAATGCTTTGAGTATGTTGAATATTAAACTCTAGATTTGACTTTTAAAATACATCACATTGATAGAATACCCTTTTCTCTAAATCAGCAAAAACCACCATGTGGAAAGAGATGTTTCCTGAGACTGGATGACACAAAAACATACAAATTGCTCTCAGCCCAGACTGAAAGCCCTTCTAAACCAGAAACCCATTTTTAGCTGAGGCTAAAATGAGATGCTTAGAGAAGAGTAATAGAACAAGACCAGTTCATACTAAGAAGGGGAAAAAGTTGCAGTGTAACAGCAACTCTGATGGGATAGAGGAATAAGAATCACAGAATCACAGAATCACAGA
>NW_009732305.1:50571-72093 GCF_000703405.1 Apaloderma vittatum | reverse complement strand
GGGCAGGGCGATGGGCACTCAGCCACTCTGGGGCTCAAGTTTGTGCTTTACTTATTTATTGCTTTTTGGTCCCTCTCATCGCTTGAAACCTTGGCTGTCGTAAGCTTGTCATTTTCTGGGCCCCTTGTTTCCCGCCCATTTGCCGTTTCTTCCCACCACAGATCCTGCACCTGGTGTGGGCGAAGGCCGAACCCTGCCGGTGCAGCTGGCGTGGATGGAGAGCCGTCGGTGTGGATGGGAAAGTACTTGGGTGGCAGGACCAGTCGTTGGCGTGGATTGGTGTCATGGGTCTGCCTGGCCAGCAGGCTGGGCCGTGCCCCTGTGAGCAGTAACGAGCAGGTGGCACTGCCCGAGAGAGGCGCCAGCCCGCAGCAGGATGGGGATGTGCCCAGGGCTCGTTGTCTGCCAGCGTTGCCTCCCGGAAGGAGAGGCCAGCCGTGTTGCTGGTGGGGACTGCTGGTGCTTGTGAAAGCGTGTCAGGGCAGGGCAGGGATGGAGCTGCTTCCCCTGGCGCAGCCTCAGCCTCCTGAGGCACGGGCTGTGCCTTTGCCTCTGAACTTCGTTGCCACCATTGTCTAGAACTGTCTACAGCTCCATTGGCATGGACTTCTAGTCTGTGGATTTGTGGTTTTTTGGCGGTAAATCTCATGCGCTTTGGCCTACCAAATCATCCTCTGGCAATATATTCCAGTTTAATTAGGCATAAAGTGCTTTGCTTCTTCAGACGTTCTGCCTGGGATTTCGTTTTATGCCCTTTTCTGATTCTTACGTTGTGGGACTTGAAGAATTTCAGCTGCCAATTTTCTTTGTCCAAGCCAGTCATGACTTCACAGAGCTCATCACGTCAATCAAGTTTACTTTTTTCCAGCTTTAATTCATCTTTCTTCATGTGAAAGTTGTTCCAGATCTTTGAACATATGTGGTGCCCTTTTTGCTGCTGTTTTTAGGTGGTTTTATCAGTCTTTAGTAGAGAAGCCAGGATGACATGCAGCACTTGGGCTGTGTACAGATGTATACCATCACATGACTGAGCCATCTCTTGCCCTTATCCATTTTTATTTCTAACATTCATTTTCCTTCTCTCAACTTCACAAGGCCAGATCCAAACTTTGAATCAATCTGCTTGGGATAAGTCCAGCTGCCCTTTCTGAGTGGTAGCTGGTTCAGGACCTGGTCGCTTGGAATTATGAGATCTTTCTTTCATAGCCAGCTTCTCTCCCACCCCCCCAAATAATTGTGTATTCTTGATCATTTCTTCATTTTGATAACGCACCAACTTGTGTCAATTATACATTAATATATTCATGAGAACCAGCCACTCTTGCTGGTGCACTCTTTTTAATTTTGGTCTTCAAATACTGCAAATTGTAAATAAGATGAAATAGTTATGTAAACATTAATAAGACTGAAAATTTATAATGCTGATTTTCTTTAAGAGTTTTTGTTGAAGAATCTGGCCAGATGTTTTTTTGGAATTTGAGACTGCTGTGGTGACCAGCTCACTAGTATGTATGTGCATATTGACTTTACAGAGACCTTGAGGAAATATGCTTAAGAGAACATGGTTTCTCTATGCAAAAATGGCATCTAGGGCTACCAAATATTTCCATAATTGATCTCCTGGCCAGGAATATGCACAGACATGTCTTGTGGTGCATAATTAGGAAGCACAGAGCTTTCCAAAAATCACCAAGCGTGTCTCAGAGGAATGCAAAGTGCTAACAGGAAGCCAGGAACTTACAGTTTATTCACAAATGCAGAATAAGCCAAAGCAATGCTTTTCTGGAAATACTGGGTCTGCTGCTTAGGCGAGCAGCTCTGCCATGAATGAAGCCTTCTGGTTGGGTTGAATTTACAATATACGATGGACTTTTCTCCATGTAGTCTGTGAAACTGTTTGTCACTGCTATTTGGGGTCATTATTTGGTAATCTTGCTTGTGTTACTTATGTATGCTTATGTATTTCAGGCAGTCCTTCTGCTAGGACAGCATTTCCAGGCATTTAGAAAACATAGGGAGGCAGTACCCCTTGCCTGGTGGCAAAGTTCAGAGAGCTATGAGTAAAATATTAGGAAGTTAGTGAAAGTGTGCTGTTAATACTTTGGGAGCCACGTATCCAAGAAATATGTTATTTAGTGCCAAGTGCCAAGGAAATGAATGAGGTGTATCAAAAGGAATTTTATTTTCTTTATAGGGCTTTTATAGCGTTAGCCAAAAGTTCAACACTCAAAACCACATGGAAGATCAAGAAACAGTAGAAAGTAGAAGTTTGGTAGGAGAGCGTGAAAGAGACATTCACATTGGAGAGACTGTGGTCATTTATTATCATTATTGGACTAATTTCTTAGAGTTGCAGACACGTAATATTTGGTCAAGTGCCACAAGGAACAGCAAATACCACATCATAGGAATACACATTGCTGTTTCCTAGAAGTTGTAATAGTCTTTATGTAACTTTTTCAGAACTTCAAAATGCCTCATTTCCTGACAGCTGTTCCTATTTTCAGTAATTGTTGGAACGTTTTTGCACGTTCGTATACACATTAGTATTTGCTGAACTATATTAAAATGCTTTATAGCTTATTTGCCTTTTTGAAGTTGCTTTTTAACAACATCTATGTTGAAGCTTTTAGGCAATCAGCTGAATGTTGTAGCCTGAATTCATATTTAGGAAAGTGACTCCTTGCTTAGGCTGAAGGTTTTTCTTCCCACTGTTTGTCAGTTTAATGAAATTTATCCTTTTGCCTAGACTTAGTGTATACTTAATATACATAGAATCATCAAGGTTGGAAAAGACCATGTAAGATAATTGAGCCCAACCGTCAACATGACACCACCATGACCACTAAACCATGTCCCGAAGGGCCACGTCTACATGTTTTTTGAACACCTTCAGGGATGGTGACTCCAGCACTTCACTGGGCAGCCTGTGCTTTACTCTTTGAGTAAAGAATTTTTTCCTAATAATCTAAACCTCCCCTGGTGCAACTTGAGGCTGTTTTCTCTCGTTCTGTCTGTTATTACTTGGGAGAAGAGAGCGACATCTGCCTCACTACAACCTCCTGTCAGGCAGTTGTAGAGAGCCTCCTCCATACTAAACAATCCCAACTTGCTCAGCTGCCTCTTTTAAGACTTTTTCTCTAGACCCCTCACCAGCTTTGTTCCTCTTCTCTGGACATGCTCCAGCACCTCAACATCCTCCTTGTACTGCAGTACCCAAAACTGAACACAGTCCTGGAGCTGGGCCCTCACCAGTGCCGAGTATAGGGGTATGATCCTTTCCCTCCTCCTGCTGGGCATCCGCCTGTATTTTTGATCCAGGCCAGGATGCCGTTGGCCTTCTTGGCCACCTGGGCACTCTGCTGTCCACCAGCATCCCCAAATCCTTTTCGCTGGGCAGCTCTCCTTCCCAAGCCTGTAGTGCTGCCTGGGGTTGTTGTGACCCAAAGGCAGGACCCGCCACTTGGCCCTGTTGAACCTCTTGCTGTTGGCCTTGGCCCATCGATCCAGCCTGTCCAGATCCCTCTGTAGAGCCTCCCTTCCCTCCAGTAGATCGACACTTCTGCCCAACTTGGTGAACCGTATGTACATGTTAATGCCTAGAACAGTGAAGATGACGAGTGGGTATCAAGGAAAAATATTCTTGAACACTACGTTCAGACTTGTGATACAGCAGTCTCACTGAGCCCTGAAAGTCAGTAAGAATCAAAATGTGTAATCACCAGTTCTCAACAAGTTTTCTGCATAATCTGATTTTGGTAGCCTGAAAGGATTTTTCTTAAACAGCATGCTGAGGAGTCGAAGAATACCATTAATATAGACAAACCAGAAGCTGTTTCCTGCCACCTTGCACTTTCAGAAGTTTGGCCTTTTTGTTGTGCTCATGGTTGTATCACTTCTGTTCTCTTCACAAAAATATTCAGGTGTTCTTTGATGTGAAGATTGGAGACAAAGATGTTGGCAGAATTCTAATTGGATTGTTTGGAAAAGTTGTCCCAAAGACTGTGGAGAACTTCATTGCGCTGGCAACTGGAGAAGTACGTTTGCAGTTTTCTTCTGTTGTGTACTTAAGTTTGGATTAAGAAGTAGGTATTTGCTTAATGCTTTTTCAGTTGTGAACTGTCTAATTTAGTGGAGCCTTTGCCAGAGTGCCATCACTGAGGCTGTGCACTGGTATGTGTTGTCTCAGGTACTTGGGGCTTGGTTCACAAGATGTAATTATGAGCTGTTGGGTGTCACTACCTTGGTCGGCCCCTGACGTGCAGGTCTGGCATATAGAGGTGGTCAGGTACCAGCCTGGTGTAATATATGTATATATATAATAATAGATATGTACTGGTCTGTATATAATAACGTGTATGGACTTGTCAGATACCATTCAAATAAAGACAGTGGCTTTGATCACCTGAATAATACCTGCTTTGTGACAGTGCAGCCCACCTGCATTCACCTGCATCTCAGTTTAACTTTTTCTTGACAGTATTTGTCTCCAGTGGTGGCATATTCCATGAAATCTGGCCATTCACCACATGTGTATTTCTATATCATTGTATAGAACTGGATGTTATGTTAGTTTAAAGAATTATTTCATTTTCTTAGAGAGGATATGGATAAAAAGGAAGTCAATTTCATCGTGTGATCAAAGACTTCATGATTCAAGGAGGAGACTTTACAGCTGGAGATGGATCAGGAGGTAACATGCTTCCTAACTTCCAGGTTCCCTTTCCTTTCTTCAAATGTCTTCTGAAAAGATGGGCGAAGCAGTGTATTCCCTCATTCTTTCAGCTCACATAAATGAAAAAAAATATTGTCCTAGAGCATCTAGTACTTTTCCAAGCATCTTGGAAGATAAGCTGCCGTTACTTGGATTACCTGATTATAAGTGTGCGTAGAGCTTCCTCTGTCCTCAGTTTCTGAAGGTAGCTCTTTTCTGTTTGTGACTTGTGCTTGGTTCAAGAAGCATGGCTTTGCATGGTGGGCTGGAGTCATATCACCACGTGAGCTGCCCTGACAACATACTGTCTCCAAAAGATGGATGTCTCCACCCTTACCCTGCTCTGGCTTTGCGACAGCACTCCTTCCCTGAGGCACTCATTGATTGCATGTGTACGTGAACCAATTCTAGTCATCCAGCAGAAAACCAATCTGTGATGAAGCGGTGAAAGTGCATAGAGGGAAGGCGGTTAGGGAAGGAGTAGTCTGTCGTCTTTGCCCTCAGCTTAGCCAGTTCTGTGGAACCTTCTGAAATGTGCTGCAGGAAAGAATTTCACAGCAGGGGTGGAGAAATTAGAAAATGAGGGTCATGCCCTATCTCCTTTTTGCTAAATTTAAAACTATAAACTTATGGGTGGTGTGAGTTCTGGCTCGTGTGTATCGCTTCTCCTCCCAAGCCTCCATAAGACCATTTCAGTTCACTAAGGAGGGCAATCTCAGTGCAGCATCTCTTGCATGGTGTGCATTCTGGCTTCCAGCTTCATCTGCATGCACATTCTTCACATGCTATGATTTGAACTCTCTGCGTCCAACGTTGGTGATTTCTCCGCTGGGATAGCATGGAGAACACACATTCCTTTTCCTTGCAGTGAGCTATGAGTAAGGCTAAATACTAAAGGCACTAATACTAAAGACTACTACATACTAAAGTTTTAGCATTAAGGGTCGGCAGTGTTTCTTTCCCTGCTAATGCTATTTATTGGGATAGTACCTGGCCCTGTTAGGAGCAGTGTGTCCACTGTGTTGGGCACTGTACAAGTCAAGAATGAGACAGATGGCCTTCTCTTCTCAAAGGGCTGTTGGTTTAAACATGACTCAAATGTTTCCTCTTCTGAACTATTTTAAAAACATCAAAATCCTTATGCAATGATTGTACAAATCTTCACTGAGTCTTTTAGGCTAACTTCCATTTGGTCTTCATATGTTTCTAAAAGCATATCTTTCTGAAGCAATTTCTTATTAGGAGGAGAAGTTCTAAAAGCAAAGACTAAAATAGTCACGATGGCAACCTTATTTTCTGTGATCATAGTTACACAACTTAAATTTGTTGAACAGGGTTAAGTGTACCGTTGTTTGGTGATGCATGTAAGCAAGACCTCTGAAGGTACTCAGCTTCCTTGTTTAATTCAAAGGGTAAAGCATCATCAGCCTTAAGTATTCTCTCCTTTATGTGGTGTTTTAGCTTGTCTTTTTCTTTACAGAAGAAATGCTTTTATGGAATCGGCAATGATGAAGCAGTAATGTTGCTGTGCTTACTTGAACAATGAACCTTCAAATCCTGAATTAGTGCTTTGTTTTTCCCATTTTTTAACAAAAATGGTTTTGTTTGTTTTTTTTTTTTTTAAAAAAAGTTTGCTTTCTTATGTCATAGGAAGAAGCATCTATGGAGAAAGGTTTCCAGATGAGAACTTCAAGCTCAAACACTATGGAATTGGCTGGGTTAGCATGGCTAATTCTGGCCCAGACACCAATGGATCCCAGTTCTTCATCAGCGTGACAAAGCCTTCCTGGTTAGATGGAAAACATGTAGTATTTGGCAAAGTCCTTGATGGAATGGTAAGCTAAAAATGGCAAAATTAATCTAAGAAAATCTGGACGAATTCTGCTGCGTTATACCTGTGTTAGTATAATTTACACCATTGTGGCTCAGAATAGTTGAGTGTTTATCAAATATGGACGTGGTAGAAAGTGAATGTTAGGAGCCTGGAGCTGGAGAATGTAGGACTGAAAGAGCAAATGGTGACTGCAGAAATGGAAACTTAAATCATGCCTTTGGCTTTCACAGCTCTTGTTTCACACAGCTAACCACTGAAATCAACACTGACATCTTTGCAGATTACAAATAGAGTAAGTTCAGGTCCCTATTTCACTAACACTGTTAGGCATGAAATAATTGTATTTTGGCAAGCTAAAATCTAATTTTGTAGCGTGTGTTATGGATAACACTTGAGACTGTCAGGGTTTTAGAAGGAGGTGAATGTGAAGTATACAAACACATATAATCAGATCTGTCTAAAAAAAAATCTAGTTAGCTCTAGCTTGGACTAGATGATCTTTTGAGGTCCCTTCCAGCCCCTAGTGTTCTGTGATTCTGTGTAATTCCTCAAACTGTACACAGCTGCAGAACTGATCGAAGGCCAAAATAGAATTTTAGGTTAAAAATGGTATTTCCAGGTGATTGTACTCTTAGTAGTCTGGTTCTCCATTTAAGTTATTCCATTTAATCTGTGCTTTGAAATGAATGGGGGAAATGTGAACTGCTGCACTGACCAGTTCTTTGGGGAATTTGAAAACCTCATCAGAACACCCCACCAGTCCCACATTTACTGTATTGGAGTCAATACTCATGACCTGCAGGAGTAGCTCTAAATTTTTGAGGAGAGACTTAGACTAAATTTATTTAGATTAATGGACAAATATCCAAAGCCAAGTAGTCAGTATTCATAACTGAATTTTGTCCGATAAAAACACTACTTCAATTAGTTGCTTAGTGTCAGGCCAGTAGTTCACATGTACCTGTCTGACTAGAGGGCGTGGTACCACTCTTAAAATCTGGTAAAGGCAGTCATCAGATTTCCTGAAGCAGTTTTATGCTGCATGATTAGAAAAATAATTACAGCTCATCCTTTATGATCTCTGGATTCACTTTCCACCCATGGGCTGCAGACAGACCCTGTATGTGCTGGGTCAGTCAGCTGAGAGGATATTTCCAGTTGCCCTTTCTTAGTATTTTTGATGGCTGAAAGCTTTCATAGAGGGGCTGACAGCCTTCTGCACGCTTCTGTTGACTGTGTGTGGGTTGCAGAGTGGCACAACTGTTCATGCGGGATAAAAAAAAAAAGCAGACTTGAGCCGCTGGAGTTTCCTTGGCTAAACTGATTTTTTTTTATTTTTTCTCTTCTTTTCTCTTTATAAAACAGTCTGTAGTGCACTCAATAGAACTCCAGCAGACAGATGAACATGACCGGCCCCTTCAAGACTGTGTGATTGTCAACAGTGGCAAAATAGCTGTAAAAGAACCATTTGTAGTTGAAGTAGGCGACTGGTGAGACAAACAGTCAACATGGAAAGTAAAATTGCTTTTTCTTTAGGGCCTGGCTTTGACAGCTCTCAACCCTCCATTGAGTTTTCTGGTAAAAACAGATGAGGCTCTATTTAGACAATACTTGTTGTTTGCCAAATACATGAAAGATAGGACCATTTTTAGAACAACTTGATGGAGCTGTCACCCCTTGAAATGCAAGACATATCCCACTAAATCCTACATATTGCACAAAAAAGACTCTAAGGAAGAATTTTACAAGTACTTGTTTTGTGTCGGTTTTTTTTTTTCCTTCAAATTTTGAAATAAAGTAATTTGTCTTTGGAAAATTTTGCAACATGCATTTCCATCTTTTCGACTGAAAATAGTATTTTCTGTAATAGTATCAGCATTTTTAAAAAAATTAAAAAAAGGGTAAAATACAGAAGTGTTTTGAATAAATAAACTTTGACTTCAAATAAATACTTCAAATGAAGAGCTTTTTTTAATTCCCCCTACTGCCAAAGGGCTTTTTTCACACCTCAGTTTATTCTGCAAAATATTCTGAGGGTGCTGCTTTCCAGGAAATGGGATCAGGAAATGCATCAGATAAAGTCCCTGCTGTCTTTCAGAACCCCACAGTATTTAGATACAGTCCTGTAATCAAGAAAGAGCAGCTCTATTGTTAAACAAGATGATCAGAAACTGATTAAGAGTTCTGGTTTTACAGCACAGTGAATTTTATAACACCTAGCTAATGTTATTTATGGTAAAGCTCAAATGCTTTTTGCAGTTCTTGCTCCACATCAGAGGTGCAGCTTTAGGTTAATTATTTTTGTAATGCTTCTTAATTAACTCTTAAGCTTACAGCCGGTAGGTTTTAAATGAGATCAACATAAAGTAGCGCTCGGAGCTGCATTTGTTAGGTTCGTTAATGAACTTAGTGCTCCACAGGAAAGAGGTGTGGATTTTTTTCTCTCTGGTTCGCTGTGTTTTAAGAGGGATTGAAGAGCTGATGCTGAGGTCTGATGAAGGGTTCATCCACCTGCACAGTGGGGAAGCACACCACTGATCTTTGTGGACTTCTTTTGCAAAGAGCCTCCCTGAGGTATCCAGATTTTGGGTGCAGGAGAGGGAAGTACAGCAGCACAGAACTTGTAGGTACCTATTGGCACCTCCCTCCGGCAGGGATTTACCTCAGTTCCTCCTGATACGTCATTTTTAGTTACAGGGGCATTTCTGCTGATTCACTGTCCACAGCCCTGGGGCCTCTCCTTGCACTTTTCTGAGAGATCTGTGAAAGGATTACTGTCCTGTTTAAAACAGAGCTAGAGGAGAACTTGGTGAGGGCCTCTGAATTTGCCTAGTACTAGGCAATCCATCTTACCTCTGTTGAAAGTAAAGTTTGCCAAAAAAGCAGCACTGGGAAGCAGAGTTAGGATGTACGAGCGAGAATGTATCAGGCTCCCTCACCCAAACAGCTTTCTGCTAGTAGCTGAAAGCTTTTTCCTGGAGGTTGATCCTGCAGACAGTGTAAAGAGTTCTGCTACTTGAAGAACTGCTGCAGTCACAGGCCTATGTTTTATACAAGTTCCAGCTTTAAAACAGATTTAGTAGTCAGCAGGAGGCAATCCACACGTCTCTGAGGTCAGGCTTCCATTCACGTCTAGCTTTTTCCTGCTTTTGTGCAATGCTCCCTCCCGCTCATGAGCCCAGTGACTTGCTGGCTGTTGAATTACACTGAATTTTTTCTGCCCAGACATCATACGCTTTTATAAGCCTAGCATGTTCAGACAGAACGCTGCTGAGAGTTTTAAGTGAGGAGACACCCTTGTATGTTCTTACACTTCATGTAGATATGTGAGACCCATCTCTGGTGACGCAAGCTCAGAGAAATGTCTCACTTGAAGAGAAATGCACAAAAAATACACTGGAGCGGTACATTCACATTCTGTTAATTTATTTTTCAATGTTCAGTAGCACACATAAAAATTTCCAGTTAAATCTGAACAAATATATATATAAAAGTATATATATATATGTATCAGTTTTAGTTTTATCATTCTACTACTTAATCATGTTCTTGCTTTAGCTTACCACAGAGTTGTATGCTCTGTGACTTACAAAATCTTAAGATAGGGAATACAGTCTGCAAGTTGATGTGAAGAGTAAACATACACAGAGACTAGATGTCATAACTGAATGGAGATGTATAAATGTCATGTAAAATCTCCTGTTAGATAAAATCATGTTAACTGAAATCTAAAAAATTTCCTGAGAGAGTGCTATGTATTTCAGAATGTGGAAGCATGTTTTCTTTCCAACAGAAAGCCTCCATACACCTGTATTGGCTCTTTTCCAATATGATATTAAGGAACAGATTCAAAATAATTTAAGAAAAAATGAACAAATACTTGAAGCTGCTTTCAGTTTCTTCTTGGTTTTTTTTGGCAATTTCTCACACTCTCTTCAGTGCCAGTACTTTTAGTCCATCCACTGCCAGCAATGGATAATGTGCTGGCAAAAATCCTGGTGCAAAAAGTTTTATTGTAATTTATGATAGAAATTACAGAAAAAATTAGTAAAGTTTTCAATTTTTTTTCAAAGGTTAGTGTAATTCAGTGTATGACTTTCAGCTTTTAGTGTTAAGTAGAGCATGTCAATACATAGAAGGTATAAATAACTTCAATACTGTTGTTTCTGTATCTTCTTTTTTTAAAAGCAGCAATTGTTGTGACATTGATTTTAGTTAAAAACATACAATGCTTGAACTTAACACTGAGGCTGTGCCTCTTACTTCTGAGTGTAATTTCCGCATCACAGAATTTTATTCCTGTTAATTCCTTTAAACACGACTCAGAGACTTGATGCCGCTTCTTCTAGCCACGCATCACTTCTACCTGGGCAGTAGATGAGGATAAAATATTCCATGTAGAATGCCTTCTATAACTACATTTGGAAAGTCATCTGGAAAAAAAAGAAAAAACAAGGAAAAAAACTTGCTTTCTTATCTATGTCAGTACAATATAAATGTTTTTTGTGAAACTTGACTAGGTAAGGCCTCGTGTAATTTGGGTTACTGCATCACTCAACTGTTTATCCGTGCTGGGGATGTGCTATTAGTAATGCTGTTTCAGCACTAAAGCCACCTCAGTGCAGCACTGGGCATTGCATGAATGCGCTGCCAGATTTGTAGCTTATTGATTTAAAGGGATGTTCTAATACTTAATGCTGCTAGGCTCCAGCTCTTTATCTGAATCTTTTCTCACAAGGAAGATGGATTACACTGGCAATTCAATTTCTAACAAAATCTCAATACACTTGAAGAAATTCCAGGATTGCTACTGGGAATACTTCAAAGCTGTTTTTCCATTGTGGTTTACAGCAATGTTTAGACTGAGAAGATTTGAGTATGCCTGTGCAATCAGAGATGATTATTTGAGGCAGGGAAATTTCAGGCTGTCTTACCAACATAAAATGCCATGTGTTATGAAAAGTCATCCTATAATATCTGAAGGAAACCCCCCCACTATGTTCCTTACAGAGATGTAGAGGAAACTGGTGCTTAATTTTCATGTTAAACTGATCATGAAAGAATTACCTGATAGAACACAGTAATAGATCCACAGAGAGGAATGCCAGGTTGTACGTTATTGAAGTGGAAATATTTTTTAAATGCCCCAACTCCCGTGTTTTTAATGAAGGGTTTACTTAAATCACTGGGCATTAAGAGTAAAAACCCAGAAATTTCTGATGATGTCTACAATGGAAATGGGTTTGCCTAGAAGAACAGGGTATTTCTGGTACACAACTTTCCATACTAATCAAATCTGTCCTCCTCTTAGGAGCCTACTGGATATTCAAAAGGGGGAGATGCAAGTTTTATAATTCACCTAATATGCTTTTGCTCCTAACTCTTTCGCTGAGATAATTTTAGAGTTAAAAATATTGAGCAAAAAGTAGATTTGGACAAGGTAAGGGAAAAAAATCCTTATTAGCTTAAAGACGTTTTAGGTATTAATTAATAAGGTGATTCCAGTCTATTAAAGATGTTACACACAGAGATGCTTCAGGATGTTTTCATGAACTACAGCCTCCACTGTGAACAATACATGCATAATCCTCCCCAAATCACAGTAAGTTATCATTATAAATTGTTAATATTTTGAATCCAGTAATGATTCCTCAAGTCCTGCAAGCTCACCTGCCCAAAATCACCCCAGCAGAATAACCCTATGCTGTTGTCATTACTGCTATTAAAAATACACTTCTAAGGGCAATCTGATGCTTGCTTTCTAAATTAAATGCTCCAGTTCCAGAAAACAGTTTTTACTAGCTTTTTCTGCAACATACAGTGTGTACATCTATAAATGTATATATATATATATGAAAATGTATATTGATAAAAATAAAGGATACAACTTTAGAGCATCAGATTTACTGTGAGGCTTTGTTACATAAAAAAAGAAAACCAAGCATATTAATTTAAGTTAAATATATAAATACACCAAAACACAGTCTTCCAGATCTGTGGTCCTTACACAGCTTAAAAAATCGTCAGAACAATTTTCAAACAAGTGACAGTAGATCCAACATTATATAATTTTTACCTTCTGAGATACCATTTTCAATTTGCAGCATTTTAGATGCTCCCTTCATATTTCTTCAAAGTAGTATGTAACTTGTTTTTCCCACTCTCTCAAAAAAATTTGACCTCCTTACACAAAAACTTATGTGTTCATGCACTCAGACTGTGTTAGATACATGAAAAAGTGAATCTAAAAATCAACAAGGTTTGTAACTGCAAATCTTATTTTTGAAAACTTGGCTTGCAACTTCACAATGTTTCAAGTCCAGTCATTAGAATAATTGCAAGACTATATTTTATAAAGGTAAGAAGCAGTGCAATGAGGGGGAGAAAAAACTGTTCTTTTGAGTATTATGTTCCAGAAACAACTATTTATTCCATTAAAAATCCACAAATGCCCAATTTCCTATTTTATGGGAAGATGTCAATGCAGGCACCTCTGTATCCAGGGAAGACTAACTCCACTGATGATCCAAACAACTGTCACAGTTCACCTTCTTCAAAGAGAACATACAATGAATAGTTATTTGCTAAAGGCCACTTATTTTGGACTAAGTTTGAACAACCTTCTCTGCTTTTTATGAAGGAATCACAGTCTATGAAAGTAAGAACTGATCCAGGAGAGAATATTTTAGAAAGCTTATCTGTATTTTCTCTGTATGGGAAACTGAAAGAAGAAGAACTAAGGCAGTGGTAGTTATGCAAAAACTATTTTTTTCTAACTAGTCTTGAGTCAACTAGTAAAGCCTCTAGGCTTATGACTTGTTTTTCTTCTTTTTAAATGACAACTCACATTCTAATTTATGTTTTAATTCATTAAGTTTAAGAATAATCTGCAAATTAATTTGATGTTTTAGGGTCTTCAAATACAAAGAATATTCACCTGCTATACGAAATTCTAAACACTGTGTGTTAAGGCCAAAAAAACACCCCTCCTTTGTTTCAGATCTCATTAACGAGGCCTACTTGATTTTTGAACATGTCACACATTAGAAGCGGCTTTTATCTGAACCCAAGTAAAGCACTAGTTAAAAGAATAGTTACAAAATTAGCTGTAGTGTTCATAGTGATTTCAAGAAAAGGAAGCTTAGCTTATACCTGGAGTACACATTAGGGAAGGAAGATAAATACTGTGAGAGAACTGCAAAACCTTGAGTAGAAGTCTTAGAGTAAAACTTCACATGTGGCCTAGAAACATTAAGTATCATCTTCATTCTTCAGGATAACTTTACATGAAATCCATTTTCTCTCTCAGGAATGGTATGGAATTAAATGATGTTCATAATTTACACCGTGCTCTCAAGAAGTCCAAGTTTGCCATTACGAGGAGCATTAAACAGTAAGATAAAGACGTGCCATATGGCTCACTCTGAATATTAGTATAGGCGGCATCTGGGCTGACTTTCAGACAGAGGTGGTTACTGTTGTTGTCACTTGCGTCAGAAGTGACCTTGTGAAGTGACCATTTCCCCTCACTGTGCTTCACTTCATTGATTTTGTGATTTACACGCCAGCCTCAATGTGACCAGACTAGTGCTAATTCAAAATAAAACCTAAATGACCCTGTAATGTGGAGCTCTGTAGTCACTGTTTCACTCTATAAGTTCAGTAAGACTCCATAGGGTCAATACTGCTGGGCCACACTACCAGCTACAGTAGACACTGCCTGCAAGAGAGACTATTTAACCCTCCTGAAACAGATGAACCTAGTCCCTGTGGTTTTGAAAAACAGCAGAATCACAGAACGGTTGCAGCTGAAAGAGATGACTGGTGGTCATCTTGGTGGTCATCTGGTCCAACACCCAGCTCAGTCATGGGCCCCCAGAGCCAGCTGCGCAGGATGAAGTCCAGATGGCTTCTGAGTATCTCCAGGGATGGAAACTCCACCACCATTCTGGGTAACGTATGCCAGAGCTTGGTTACCGTCACAGTGACAAAGCGTTTCCTGATTTTCCTGATGTCATGCCACAAGGCACCACTAAAAGAGCCTGGCTTTGTCTTCTTTACATGCTGCCTGTAGGTATTTATATACATCTTGAGAAAAATCTCAAGGAAGTACACTTCATTGGCTAAGAAACTACAAGGAAACAAGTGTTCTTTCCTAAATTTACTCTTAAACATTTCATGATATTCAAGGCAGCTGAAGGACTTGACTGTTGATTTCAACAGAGTATTTTGTAAAGTCAAACAAAATGCAACATGATTAAAGAAAAAATCTTAATTTCCAGCTCTGGGAGAAAATTATCCCTTGAAAGCATATTAAAATTTTCATACAAAATGTAGTAAAGTAACAGGTCAAACAAGTACAATGACAAAACCAGGAGGTTTTATATACACTACTAAAAATGGCATTTTTTTTTCCTGCACACATTTAATTTAAGATAGAGGGCAAATTTTCTGAATTAATAAAGCAAAGAACTTTTTGTAAAAATAACCCAACTGTAAAAGGGGTTATAACAAGCTATTTCAAACACTCTTTTGAACCTTGTATTAAGAGATGAAGGCTAACGTAAATGTCCTGTGAAATGCATCAATTATATTTAAAGTATACATTTTTATTTTTTTTTCCCTGAAGAACTTGAGAGGTTGTAGATGATAAGAAAGAGTAATAACCCAAATGGAAATACAAACATGCTCACGGTAGGTCTACTTGTGTTTGGGAAAAAAACACAAAAGACTGGGCCTCGTAAGTTCAAATCCTTCAGGCAAAACAGCCCAAAGGGTCAACAACAAGAAAAGAAAAGCCATGTTCTTTTGTCTCTTGATTTGAATTCTCAGTAGGTTTGTCTGAGAGAGCAAGTGGAGAAGAAAATTCCACCCTTTTATAAATCACCCACCCCACTTAGTGTTTTAATGGTTTCTTACACAAGAACTATCGTTTTATTGGCAGGTTATTAGATTTTGGACCAGTGTCATTTGACTAGGCTGGTATTAATAATAATGTGGTTTACGTGGTGCAGGGTCAGATCAGTAAAGCGCTGTTAACAGATGACAGGTTTGATTACCGTTGGCTTTAGGCAAGACATATGGATCCCTTAGGAACAGCAGCACAGGCTGGTGGGACAGTTTGCTGGAAAGGTCAAGAACAGGGATGTCAGTATCAAAGGACTGCAAATAGAATATTCTGCAAACTAGCTTTGATAAAGTGAGGTGGCTGAGCCATGCAGGAGCCATGCAGGTGCATTTCTGCACACCAGCACTGCCCAAAGAGGGCTGGCACCATCTCCAGGGAGCAAAGGTCACCTCTCTACAGCCACACAGTGAAACCGGCAGCGTGAAGTTGGAGGTGAAGGGGCCGCGTCCAGGAGGGCCAGCTTGCAGCCGGCCTTGATGCCTCCTGATCCTGCTGGGCTCCATGGTACCTGGTGTAATGTAGGCTACAACATCACCTACAACCAGGCTCCACGGTCTACAGGCTGTTCAGGCCACCAAACAGACTCAAAATTTCATCATGTTCTTCGAGCCCCCAAAGCATTTGCTGTACACCTCACCCATGGAAAGAAAGTCCTTGCAAGGCCCTCACAGGGCTGTCACCCATACAGATAGGTGCCGTACACACAGATACATGCAAAGCTCTATCAAACACATAGGGGAGAACCCAGAACCCTAATTACTGCTGCTAAAACTTTTTGCTATGAAAAATACACTTCAGGAAGTAGAAAACATTCCCAAAAGTGTTTCAGAGCTAGCAGTATTCTGTTAGGGTTTTCTAAGAAATAGCTCAATACAAGCATAAGGGTGCTCAATTCATATTATAAATGGATGGATCTAGCACAGCTGATGAAACTACCTACAATATTTAACAAACACATCTAATTTTAATGCTAAACTACTCCTGTTTTGTCAACTGCAAGGAACAAATGCAGTAAATGCCAATAATTTCACCTAGTTTATTAATCTGATGTCCTAGAAAGAGTAGGAAACAAGCTCACCTTGATTCTTCAGATTCTGTTTCATCAAAAGAGCTGCAAGTAAAGTGAGAGGAAACCTTGTTTACAACAAAATTAACTCTACAATCAAACCCCTCCAAATCCTTTGAGGACCATGAAAGGGAGAAATGTTTATCTGGTGAGTACATAATGCAGTGCGATGAAATGAATATGGGAGATGGTATCATTTTACAACAACCACTACTTGGAAATGACAGTATCCATTTTACTATGGCAGATCCAAAAGTCAGTCTGTCTGCCTGTCATCCGTCTATCTATCTATCTATCTATCTATCTATAATTTCTAGATATGATGAGTTACAGTCCCAGTGATGGTATTGGCTGATGCCATTAACTAAAATTGAAAACTACAAGTCTGTTCACTTCTGAATCACTCTGGAGACTGCCCTGGGCCACAGACATCTGGGTATAAGAGGGCCTCAAAATGACTTCTTTCAACTCTCCTTGTTTCCAATGCAGATCCACACAGCCTCCCTCAAAGTGGTCAAGGGCAAAGGAGCTCTCTGGGGAGCACCTTCTGGTAACGCTGCTCTACTATCAACTACCTGAGTGTGCACAGCAAAAGAAATTATTCTCCCTACAAAGCACACAGCTGCAGATGGTAACAGAGCTTCCAGTTACACTGGTTTGGGTATTTCTGTATTTATACACATCATACTAAGATTTCCTCCTCCCACCCTGAACAAGAACTCTTCCCAGAGGAAGGGCAATGGGACCACTGGGGTAGATGTCACCAGAAAGGTGAAAGACCCCATTTTCAAACATACAGAGGGAGATCACAAAATGATCACTAAGTTAACTTCTATTTCGCGCTGATACTATGACCATAAAATGCAAAGGCTTTTCTATGCAACTTTAGTGTTTATGAATATCTTGTATTTCTGTAGATACTTTAAGATCTATGAGAAAAATCATATTTTTCTCATCTCAACTCTCTTTTGCTTTCCATGAACGTTATATTAAACCTCACTGCTGTCTTTGAACAGGCTGGATTTACTTCACCACCTTTTGGGGATATATAAACATACTTAACATGAACCTACTGGCCATTTATTTTATAGTGCTGAAGCTGGCAGCAGGACCATTTTAAGTCAATGGAACTGCATCAGTAGTGAGTGGATATGGGCCCTTTGGCCTCCATGTATTTTTCAGTAAATGAGAGCTTACCCACAGCTTTCTGCTTTTGGCAAGGTAGGTACATGGCGAACATTCAGGAAATCAAGAAATATTTTAGGAAGCTCTTCGTTTTCTAAGATGACTGTCTGTAAAAAAACGAAAGCACAACAGAAAACCAAGACTTCTTAGTATTTCAGATATAGCACGCTTATTCAAGCTACCAAAACATTTTCCACTTGCAACACTTAAATTCTTCTCCTTTTTTTTTAATACCTATTTTGGAATGCTTCAATAGGAAAAACATAGTTCTTAATGAATCACATATAAATACATTCAGCTTATGCCACCACATTCTTTTTGACCTGCCATCACCGGTGCCAAGCCAGATGCCTCTCAAGTAGAGATGTCTGATTCTGGAACTAAGTTACTGGCTCACTCATTCGTGAATAAAACTTCTGTGTATTTAAAACACGAAGTAAAGCAGCTACAGCTCAGTGCTTTCACGTTCACCTCATAGAAGACTCCTGTCTGGCCCATCATTGGAAAAAGTGCAATTTTATTAATCTATACCTTGGTACATGCTAACAAGGGAAACTCTTTGCTTGGCTTGACGGATCAGCATCCAATACTTCTATCTGTGCTGTGACTCCCAATGATAAAGTTGTGACCAAAGTGCTGCTGGTTAGACCTGCTGTATTCTTCCACAGCAATGTCATAACAACTGCACTCCATCCTCCTTTGTTTTGCCATTGAAGAGATGATTTATAATTTTCAGTAAATTAAGTACAAGTACACTTAAAAATATGTAGCAAATAAATGAGATGCTTAGTTCTATGTTCATCATGAAAAAAATAACTTTTAAAGGAAACAACAGATCTCTGACAGAAGCAGACTGAAAACAATCGTTGGTCTTTGGTGGTCACGAGGCAAACAAAACAGTTCATAAATTCCACCAATCTCTCACTTGAATTGTTAAGCCCCTATTTAATGACTGTTCATACTGCCATATGTTCTGATAACACACATGCATGCAAATGAAAGCCCCAAGCTCTTCCATAAAGGGCTTTCCTTCACAAAAGGCCTGATTCAGAGTGAATGTATGCATGGAAGAGACTTCACTAGCTTTATAAATAAAACAACTTGTATAAATAAAGCTATCCTGTTCATTTTTACAGCCTGTGTTAGAAAAAACAAACTTGTGAAGAAACATTACTCTGCTTACATGCAGGAAGTAACTTATTCTGGTGTGTGTAATTTTTTACATTAGAATATCAGTATGGAGACACAATGGTATGTAGAGGATAACAGGATCACAAAAAAAATTAGGTTGAAAGAGACATCTAGAGGTCATCTAGATTTTATAGCAGGTTTTATAGCAAATAGTTTGGTGATTTGTGAATGGTGCAATGGCACATCTGCAAATGTGAATTCAGAATGTACATGTCTAACTGCTGAGGCTGTCACAAGTTTGAAAAAAGAACAGGGAAAAATGCAGCATTTGAACTCTTCTGTCCTAGACTTTAACGGATGTTACAAACAGGGGGAGCTGAAATGTGGGCAAGTGTTAAGCCTTTCAGTTCACCTCTATATGAA
The DNA here is from genome assembly GCF_000703405.1 of Apaloderma vittatum. NCBI lineage: Eukaryota > Metazoa > Chordata > Aves > Trogoniformes > Trogonidae > Apaloderma > Apaloderma vittatum. The sequence goes on along the minus strand of NW_009732305.1, from coordinate 52,832 downwards.
GATGCTGCATTAAAAAAATGCCACTTCGTTTGCATTCTGCAAACTCAGCACTCTGATGCTGCAAAATTTATCCTGTTCTGCATTCAGGTTACGCACAGAAGGAGGGGTGGAGGTGGATGCATATTCAGAGGGTGTGTGAATTGCATAGCAACACATGTGATTTGCTCAAATAAAGCTAACTTACTAATTATAGGCAATGAAGAACTGCAGAAAGTTGTATAAAGATGTATAAGGGCATCCAATGCTTACATGCAACCTCATACACCTCCTGACAGCTTTTTCCAGAAGTGGAGCTGCCTGCTGAGGCTGCTGAACATAACAGTGATTGTCAGGCAAGAATAGAAGGATACATCACTTTGTAAAAGGAAAACTCTCGACAGGTCTTACCAACCTATTTGTTTTTTACTTCCACTCACTTCAGATTAATATCTCATTCTATATATTTTTTTTCATGACATGCATCAAGTCAATCTAAGCCCTGCTAACCCCACCCCAACCAAATATATTTCACAAAAAGATGTAAGCAAATAGCATCTGTTTTAGAGTGTTAATCCATATAGTTTGCTAACTGTCAATAACTCTGCTTTGGTGATCAATAAACTTGAAAATGAAGAATTTATAGGGAAGCAAAGGCAATTTTGCATAGTGCTGTAGTTTGGATGCCACCTCTTGTCATTTACAGAATTTTATGGTAGGAGGAAAGACTGAACTGAACAAAGGAGAATTTTTCAGCTGGTGTAATGTAATGTGCATTTTAGGGAATTAAAAATAAATGAAGTCACAAGTTTATTATACTAATAAGGGGTCCAATTATCTACTGGCTTGGCTTCATTATCTTTGATACACGAAAGGGCCAGCACATAATCCAGCTGGTAGAAACCAATAGAAAGAGCAAAAACTGGGAAAACCCCAGCAACGCTGGATTAGGTGTGTCTATCTAGCTGCGCTTCCTACCTCTGGGGATAGCCCAAAGTAGATGTCAAGAGCAAAAATGTAAGCATTCTCAACTTCCAGTTTAACTTGTATGAAAAAATACTCTTAAATAAAAAATAAATATTAACAAAATTGGCTTAAATTAGCTGGAACAACCCATAACACAACAGACTTTTGACTTCTAACTGAAAAACTGTAAGATAGATTTTGCAAACTTGGTGATTGTTAAATAATAGCTGAGGAGAAAAGGAACAAGCAGGTAAAGTCTCTAAACCACTTTCTATAATTTTTGATGTAATGCGCTCAACTGTAGCCTTTGTCCAAGTGAATATATGACATTTGCTTGTAAACATGACTACTACCTTGTTTGCTCTGCAGTCAGAAACTTAAAGACCTATATTTTCAAAGCAATAAAACCTCACAATTACTTTGTTAGCAATATGAATTTCTGCTACATCTGAATTCTACCAAAATCATAGCAATGAGTTTCAAATACGGGTCCCATAGTGCTAATCTGGCTAATTTATGAAAGAAAACTAGCATGTGTATTTCCCTCCTAAAATAAATAAAAATCAAACAAAACTAGAAGGCTTAACACAACCTCTGGCAAGTGATTTGGGAAGTGACTCCAAAAATATATTTTTCAAACTTATTGATTTCAGCAGAGTATAAGCATCATAAGAGTATAAGCATCATATTTTCTTCGAAAATTGTAAAGGGTGTTTATCTGTTACTGTCACACTTTAATGAACTACCCCATGCTTCAAGAAAAGAAAAAAAAACAACACAAGGAAAAGCCAGATGTTTACATCAGCACAAATGTCTTTTTCATTGAAAAGGTGCAATTATTATTATGTAACACAAATCACAAAAATCCCAATTTTTCTACCTTACCCATTTCATAGAATCATGTTCCCTAAGGATGTCATTGATTAGTTGCACATGTTCTTTTGGTGACATCTGAAATACTTAATTGTCGGTTATCTTTTCTCCTTCAGCAAGTAAAATATAGTCACAAAATTGCAAAGGGACTTGTTCTGCCTTAACCTTAGCTAGATGCCATCATGCAGTGGAAAACACTGCTAAAATATCACAGGATAATGCTCTCCAACAAGGGAGACATATAAACAGCATAATGATTTCCCATGAGTTTCCTTTTTAGAAAATTGTCACTAAAGCCAGGGTAAATGGTGACATACCTTCACAGAGGACACTGCAAAATCGAACACTGGCATTCTAGTTAGGTCCAAACCTACTCATCAGCCAATTATAGCAGTAACTGAACATCTTGCTGAAAACCTGAATAAGACCACTTTGCTAACCTTAGG